>NW_010120165.1:16011-81712 GCF_000699245.1 Pterocles gutturalis | reverse complement strand
TGACGGGTTTGGCAGCAGCCTGCCTGCGAGCGGGTAATTTAATGACCGTTTGTTCCCGAAGTGTTTGTCTGCGCGTCGTTACACAGCCTGTCGGGTCGGTCGCTTTTATGTTTTCAGGCGCTTGCCCATCTTCTAAAGAATTTTCGCTTTGAATTCTCAAACTCTTGCTGTTACGTGGCTGGCACCAGCTTCATTTAAAGAGGTGGGCAAAGAACGCTAAGGGACAGAGTTTGGGGGCGTTAGCAGCTGCCTCTGAGGCGACTTGTGGGGCTGGGGATTTCGGCGTCCGTCCCGCAGCCCCTCGCACCGCTCAGCGCCTGTCCGTTCGGTGTGCCCTTGGTGGACTGGGAGCCGCTCGGCCTGTGCCTCTCGGAATACATTGCGCTTCGTATTGCGCCAATTATGTAAGGTTAAAACAGCGGAGGGGGTCTGGGCGACTATTCGTGAAGAATCACAGTTACAACAGTAAACAAAAACTTCTTTATGGGAAAAAAAACCACAAAACGGAACAACTTTTCCATCCTGGGCAGGTAGCTGCTCATCCTGGTTAGATCGCTACTCCCGGATAGGCTGCTTGTATCTTCATCACTGTCGGTCTGAACTGCCGTTTCCAACAGCAGTCAGTAGCTTGAAAGCAAAGCCCTGTCGCTAGCAGCTAGTTTAGCATAACAAAACACTTGTGCGCTGTTTCTGCCACTAGTGTAGCCATGCCCTAAACGCAAAGAGCAATGGGAGAAGTATGGGTATGTGGGAAAACCAAAACCAAATACACTCTTTGCTTACCACCTTTATGTTTTTATTCAACAGAAACTTTTGGGATGTGCTCAGTGGAGATGTGCTGGTTTGGTAGAATGCATTTTTACACCTGTTGGGAGCCATCCTGGGACAGGCTGTGCTCCCACTGGCTGTGTGCATTGGGACAAAATAGTTGTCGGGCTGTTCTGACCAGGGAACATTTCACTGCTTGGAAATTGCATGTGCTGGCTGAAGTGAAGGGTGTGCTTCTCTCCAGGCACTGGTAGCCTATGTGGCATTTACTAATGCTGGTAGCATTTGTTCTGGCTAATCGTAACCTAGCATTTTTGTGGACCACTGTCATTACATTTAGATAACAGGGAAAGGCTTAACGTGGGAGCTGATGATGGAAGAAATGGGGTTGTGTTTTTTATGTCTCCTGTGGCACTGAAACTCGGGAACACTTAAGCCTTCTCCGGACTTCATGCACAGAGCCCAGGATGATTTGATTTGTAGTTAAGTGGTGGACTGGAAACTCCCAGTAAGTTTTTAGAGTATATTGCCAGTGCATGTTTGTGCCACCTTTGTATTTGCTACTGAGGTCATGTGTCAGAATATTGTTTTTGAAACTAGAAATTGCAAAGTGATGTGGTGACAAGATGCTCTTCTCTAGCTTCTGCAGGTACCTGCAGGTGATCTCTTGAGAGTTGTGTGATCCGGTAGCTGAAGCTATACCAAAAAACTCTTCTGCCTGGTTTAGGCTGGATGCTTGGAGGATGGTCCAGCAGCTTGGTGGCAGAAACAGATTGGCTGGCCTGGGGCCCAGGTATATGCCTCATGAAGTGGGTTTAGCATTGGCCAGCTGTTGGATGTGCATGCAGGGATGCCCTCTTCAAGGAAGCCAGTGCTATCGCTGAGTGCTCTGCAAAGCTTATTCCAGCAACTATGAAAAGGTCTGCTTGGCAGATAGCTTTATGGGAACTTACTGCGGTACATAAAAGATGGGACAAGGATACAGATGCAGATGACGGGATGTCTGCAGCAGGGGTACTGATCTTGAGGAGGGAGATTGACCAGGCAAAGTTTTAGTTGCTTAATAAGTTTGTTCAGGGGAAAAAGGAAACAAAATACCCTCAAATAACAGCCCAATATGTTCTTCCCCTATCTTCCTTTTTGAAAAGAAAAAGAAAGTGATATTTCTTTGATATAAGAAAAAGAAGTGATATATCTTTCCTTTGTGCTGTGGAAGGACCCTGTGACTCATCCAGAGGGGAGAGAAAAGGCTTCTCCATGTCAGTGATATTGGAGGAGTTTCTGGGGAGGATGAATGGAAAGGCAATGTAGGATAGGAATAAAGTCGCCTTTCACCTTTGAGACTTAGCGCTTTGTGTAGCAAAGAAAAGGAGAAAAGTTACCAAAAGTTCAAAAGGAGTAAGTGTTGAAAAGCTGTTTCTGTTTGAAAATTTTAGCAGATTTTCAGTTTGGATACAGTCAGCTTGATTTAGAAATGTACCTAAAATTGAAAACAAACAAAACCAACCAATAAACAAAATCCCAGGCAGCAATATGTATTGTTTAGGTCTGGTTTCCTTGACAGAGAAGTAGCAATCTGTGCCCTTTGTTTGAAAGGACACTGGCTGACTCTTAAGTCTCTGGAGGAGTGGTCTTCCATGCTGAAAATGTGGAGTATGTTGGCAGAAGTAGAACACTAAAAATAATTCATGTTGCCTTTAATTTCTGTGTGCATTTTCCCACTGAAGAAAGCTGGGTTCTTGATGATGGTTTCATCGTGGTTTCTGGAATGATGCTTAATGGAGTAGCAAAGTAAAAACCCTGTTAGTGCACTCTGCCCTCTTTTATGCAAACGTATAGCAGCATCAAAACTCCTGCCTTGGAGCTCTTTATAGATCAGAAAATCAGCTGAAGTTTTAGTCATTGTTGGAATGACTGTTATCCAGATGAAAATACTTCAGTTGCGGAGTTTGCTCGTAGTGTTACTGGCATGCTGGAAAATGAGGGTAATTGATTTAGGAATGTCACATTGGAAGGTCCTTAGAGGTCAAATCTAGTCTCTCTTATCACCAGCACCTTGCTGCATAATCCCTTTCAAAGATTTAATGGCTGGTGTAGAAGCTTAGCAGGTGAGCCTGGAGCACCCAGGCTGATCTGGAGCCTGACTTTTGGTAAATTGCCTAATTTTACCTCTGCCTCAATGTAGCTATTCTTTCTCTTGGCCTAATATTCACAGACCTCTCAGGGCTTTTCAGAGTCTGACTATAACCAGTGTATCTGCTATTCACAAAAAATTATTGTGACTTTATTCTCTTGTGACCCAGAGAAATTGAGAAAGGAGTAGGTATGTGTGGTGGGTTGGCATCAGAGAGGTTGGGGCTCTTGCGCCTTGGGACCTGGTACGGGTCTCACAGAGCCTGGGTCAGGTCCCAACAAACCCCATCTCCAGCAATCAGTGCAGCCCAAAGCTGTTCTTTGTTCTTATGCTTAATCACAAATGTGAAATGGATGAGGCTGAAGAATATGAATGTTTGAAATGTCAGTGTTCTTCCAGGACCCTGGTGCTGATAGAGGCCCTCTCCATTGGCTCTCAGGTACGTGTTGAGTGAGGTCAGGGTCAGCAGGGTGGAAGAACCGTTTCCCCTTCATTTGTGAGCTGTGGGCTTCTACACTCGTGCATCCGGCATACAAACTGGGGACGGGAGGGGGGAAGAACCAGGGCACTCAATCTCACACATGTAATATTGCATTCACATCTCCTTTACTTTCCACCTTCCTCTCCATTTAACAGGGCACCAAACCTGGGTTGTTCCAGAAGCCGTGTGCACACTTAGGTTTGCTAAATGAGTGATTCACTTCCTAACCTCTCCCAGCTGCTTGTATGTCTGAGTCAGAGGGAGTATTTGCGCCTGGTTTTGCTTTTTGTCCATTTGTGTGTTAGGGGTGGGGGGGAGTGTTCATAAATTGTCTTTAAAAATAAACAAATAGATATGGGAAGAATTCTGACTTGAGAGGGAGAAGATATAAAGTTTAACTGGGTTTTTATATTTAATTTATCCTGGACTGGTAAAGATGCTAAGGTTTTTATGTGTTGTCTCATCTCCCTAATCTGTAAACCTGACAAGTGCTATTCAGAGCAACAATCTCACTCCTTGCTTTTTAGCCAGTATTGACTAAACTGAAATAACATTTGCTGTTTCCTAACATACGTAAAGTTCAATATGTTCTCTAATAAATATTTGAAGCTATATGCATATATATAACGTATCTATACTTGTTTCGCTTTTCTGATAAAGTCATAAAAATTTTATAGAAAACTTGGTGATTTGACTGCCTGCTTTTTCTACATGCAGATTAGGAAACTTGATAATCCAGTTTTGATCCTATGCTCATTAGTGATGCTTTATTTTGTAAATTTAGTAATTTTCTTGGAGAATTCATTCTTATATTAAAGGACTTTGGTTTAGTTAATTTAAACAGTGTACTATGTTCTCGATCAGATATTATGGAGCTTTAATTATAGGAACTCTAATGAGATTAGCGGCCATGAGTAAATCGGAAGGGATTGTTGGAGGCGGGGAGGGACCTCAGCCAGCAGCCTTTTGTGCATGGGTGGTTTTGGTGGGACTAATTCCTCTCCTGAGTGTGAAAAGTGGAGATTGTCTTCCCTCTGCCTGGGACTTGTTACCAGTCTTCCTCTCATTGACTGGAGATCTTGTTTTTGACCCCTTTCTTTTTTGTGCATGATCTCTTTCTGAAAGCCCTGGGGGGAAAAAAAAGTAACAGACTGTTACAGTCAGGATTTTTCTGGGGAATGTGATTATAAAGACGCATACTGAAGAGAATTTAGGAGCAGGATGTATTGCCTAAAACTAGTACCAGCTTGGAGCTGGAGGGACTTGACACCTGTGTGCCTCTTCAGGTGTCTGATTGTATCATGTAAATGATATACCTTCAAAGCTGTAGTCTGGATGCTGATGAAAACCAGCCGGCAGAAATGTAGGCACCAAGTGCTGAATCATCTGATAGTTAATGAGCTGCTTGTGCCCTGAGTCAAACCAGAGCTTGGAAGGGCCACTGTTATTCAGTAGGGCAGAAGCTCTGTGTTCACAAGGGTTATTAATCCAAAAAACATGCTCTAATGCTAGCTAACAAGTTGCTGGGATGGCTGAGGACTGGCTACCAGGAGGTGATGGCAGGGTGAGTGACTACCCTCCAGCTGACATTCCAGGAACACAGAAGCTTCCAAAGGAGGAAGAGAGGTGCAGGAGAAGAGGATATATTAACCTGCTAGATTACAGGCTTTCTAAACCAAACCAGCCACTTTAGCCACTGTAAAGTGGCTATTTTTCTAGAGGAGAAGGAAGGGGGTGGCAGATAGACCTGCTCCGTCAGTTGTGAACAGTTTGTAAGCTGCAGAAGCACCTAAACTTCTTCACTGTCATTTCCAGCAAACTGCTTCGGAAAGTCTGTCCTGTTCTCCTGACACGTATGTGGTGCCTAAATGCTACCACATAGCCAGTTGCCCAAGGGTTACTGTCAAAGTTCAGGATGACACCCAAGTACAGTTAAGATTGTAAGCATTAGTCTTAACAGTTGACTAGGCATGTAGCTGGCTTTCAGCCCCTCTTGAATTCTTGTTGATGGATCCAGTTTGAGCCAAAACTTAAGTCTGGAACACAGTTTTACAAAGTCAGGCGTTGATGGGAATACTTCTAAGTTCTGTTTAAAGAAAGCTAGTTTTGGGCAATTTGTGAATGATAATGCTGCCTAGTTGTCCTAGTGTGTGTAGGCTCAGATGCTTTGTCAACATACCACCATTTTGTGTGGTATGTATGTTGCCGGTGTGCAAGGAGCTGCGAGCTTACTCTACATGGATAGCTACGACTTCCTCTTGTTTGGATAACTCTTTGCCAGATGTAGAGCTGGAATGTGTGGCCATGGTTTCTTAGCCATGCTGTTAGGCAGGGAAGGGGAAAAAGAGTGGCCATTCTTACAGCTAAGAGGATTGCTGTTAAAACTCTGATCTGTAGAATCAGAGATGTTGGGAATAGAAAAGATGGTGTCACCTTTGAACAGTTGCAGGAACGGTTTTGCTAGTGGGGTAAGCTTGAATTCCTGGGGTGAGGATAAATGGTGTCATGAAGTTGTTGATGTTGGCAGCAAGAGGTGAGAGTAAATGGCAAGTCCTACAGTGCTGCCATGAATTTGTTGGTGTTGATAGTAAAGTTCATTTTGAAGGGTAAAAGCTGCTTATGAATGTGAAATTGCAGTGGAAGATGAAGGAGAACCAGTTTTGGTTTATCTTGGGTTGAAATCTGCTTTTGAAAATGCAGAAGCCTTGCTTGTCGGCCACCTCCCATAGCCATTGTGTTGCACCTTGATGGTCTGTTGGCCATGTTGGCACTGGGGACCACAGACAGGCTAAGCCATGAGGAGATCACTGCTGGGTGCCTCCTCTCCCACTGCTCCTACCAGCTGTTTCCAGGAGCTACCAGGCACAGGTATGGACTCAGTCCAGGAATTTTAAAGTGAAATCCATTGAAAACTGAACTGTTGGGTTTTAATTGCCCAAACTAAGAGAAATGAAGGAGTTAAATGGGGGTTGGGAAGGTCTTCAACTCACCTCTGCCCCATTCCTGTGTTTCTCCATCCAGAACAACTGTTCTTCCAACTGCTCTGGGGCCTCTTGGCCCTTCATTCCTCTCTTCTTCTTGTACAAATATCTTGCTTCCTGCTGTCTAAACCAGCCAGGTTTGAGGAAAGTACGTATCTTACATGGCGAGGATGTAAGCACATTGTCAAAATTATTAAGCGTTGTAAGAGATGTAATTTCTTCAAAACAATTTAAACTGGTGAAGAATGGCATTACTTACCCATTTCTCTGTCTTTTAATATATGTTAGCTGCTTGCACTTATATTTCTCTTGCTCTTTTTTGGTAATACTTTCTTTATAAATAATACAAAAAAAATCCTTGCCTGTAGGATTTCATTAGCCAGTTAGCTATGACTTTTTCTAGTATAGAAAAAGTGACAAATTTGTCTAGTGATTAAGAGTTTATTTAACTTTTGAGTCCATTTTTAAGTACTTGGAAAATTTTTCGTAAGGCAAAAAATTAATTTTTTTCCAAAAGTTAATGTGGACATAAAAGTAACAGCATTCCTGTTGAATAGCCAGTTCTTAAATGTATGTTTTTCTGCTATGGCACACATACATTTATTGTATAGGTAAATTAGCCTTGTGAGAGCAGTTGCGTAATGTAAGTGAAATAGGAAAAAATTAGGATGAAAAACAAATTCAAGACTTCTACTCCTAGAGACTAAAACTTTATGGATTTCAGTGCAGAAGGTCAGATGCTTAACAGTAGTTTAAGCCAGCTTTGGAACTGAAACTGAACTGAACATTTACCTTAGTAGCTACCTCACTGCTTCAGTTTAAGATCAGTGTATAGCTCCTGTTTATTTAGTTAGTTGTGAGAAAGGCTGTGTACTTCCTAGATTACAATTTCATTAAAAGATACAGACATTTCTAAAGCTATCCCACTTCCTTTTCCGTGAAAGCTTGCTAGTTGACTGTGTAGTGCGGTTATAAAATGGCAAATGTCTCTCTTACAAAGAATATTACATTGAAATAATAAAAGTACCTTTATGGCTTTCTTTCCCCAGTGGTGTTTTTAAAAACAGTACAAACTATATTGGATATTGTAGAGGAAAATGTAAGGGGCAAAGTGTGACTTTCTCAGGCCTGGTCATGTTGATGCCATTGTGTATTGCTTTCTACCACTGATGTGATACAAATGGCAACAAATGCAGGTGCGTCTAGTTTAATTGGTTTGGCTTCCTCATCTTGTAGGAATGGTAGTGTATCAGCTCAGGGGTGTAGGATGGGGATCTGAAGGACTCTGTCCCTCTAGCTTGTAGGAAAGGGAAGTCCTATCCAAACTGTTTCAGCTGTGATGTGGTACTCTGGGGTTGCTCACACAATACAAGGAAGGAAGAAGAGTGAGAAGAAGATTGCCAGGATGGGAGGGACATGCTGATGTTGTAAGAATCGGTTAGCCCCAGAAGGTGGGCTTGCTCAGGATAAGCTTTCATAAAACAAAAGGGAATCATGAAGACGAGTGGCCTTCATATATAAGGAGGATCTTTGGCCTCTGTTTAAACCTGCAGCGGAATACTGTCCAGTTCTGGTAAATGGTGGTGAGAAAATGAAACAGCACTAGCTCTCCCTCTGGTTTCCTACTGGATGGGGGTGGGCAAGGAATAAATCTAACCTCAAAAACCAAACAGCTAACCCCCCCCACCCTTCACCCTGGTTTTAAATACAGTTTAAAGTACGTAACTTTAGTATAGGACTTCCTATGGATTCTTATAATGGATAAATGGTTTACTGGACTGCTGGAAGACTTTTATACCCACTAGGCAGCAGAGAGGGGTGGAGTGACATGATTACAGAGGTGCTGTGTGAAGTGCTACTCTCCTGAATAGTCAAAAAGAAGCTGTTGTGGGTTGACCCTGGCTGGACACCAGGTGCCCACCAAAGCTGCTCTATCACTCCCCTTCTCAGATGGACAGGGGAGAGAAAATATAACGAAAGGCTCATGGGTCAAGACAAGGACAGGGAGATCACTTAGCAATTACCATCACAGGCAAAACAGACTTGACTTGGGGAAAAATTCATTTATTACCAATCCAATCAGAGTAGGATAATGAGAAATAAAACCAAATCTTAAAAACACCTTCCCTCTCGCCCGGCTCAACTTCACCCTGGATTTCTCTGCCTCCTCCCCACCAGTGACGCAGTGGGATGGGGAATGGGGTTTGCAGTCAGTTCATCACATATTGGCTCTGCTGCTCCTTCCTCTTCAGTGGAGGACTCCTCACACTCTTACCCTGCTCCAGTGTGGGGTCCCTCCCATGGGATACAGTCCTCCATGAACTTCTCCAATGTGAGTCCTTCCCACAGGCTGCAGTTCTTCACTAACTGCTCCAGCGTGGGTCCCTTCCACAGGGTGCAGTCCTTCAGGAACAGACTGCTCCAGCGTGGGCTTCCCACGGGGTCACAGCCTCCTCTGGGCATGTCCGCCTCCTCTGGCCTGGGGTCCTCCCCGGGTTGCAGGTGTATCTCTGCTCCCCCGTTACCTGAATGGCTGCAGGGCACAGCTGTCTCACCATGGGCTGCAGGGGAACCTCTGCTCTGGTGCCTGGAGCACCTCCTCCCCAACTTCTGCACTGACCTCGGTGTCTGAACAGTTGTTTCTCTCACATATTCTGATTCCCCTCTCTGGCTGCAGTTGTGCAGCAGTTTTTCCCCCTTCTTAACTCTTTGTTATCCCAGAGGCACTACCACTGTTGCTGGTGGTCTCGCCCTTGGCCAGTGGTGGGTCTGTCTTGGAGCCGGCGGCATTGGCTCTGTCAGACAGAGGTGAAGATTCTAGTGGCTTCTCACAGAAACTACCCCAGTAGCTTCCCCACTACCAAAACTTTTCCATGCAAACACAATATAGAAGTATGTTGCTATTGTCAGTACTACTGCTGCTGTATGGGGGGCAAAGAAATGGTGGAGGAGGGCTTCTTAGCCCTTTCAGCTATTTTCATATTGCTTGCTGTGTGAGTGCACTTTGGGGAGAGGACACCTTGTGCCTTTCCATTCCAGTGCACCTGTGCAGTGCCAGATATAATTTGTCTGCTTAGAAGTACTCCTTTAGAGGCCTTATGGAAGCAAGTATGTAGGCTGCTCAGTGCTTTTTCAAGTACATGTGCAGCTCAATTGTGCAACAGCTTGTTAACTCTGCTTAGTTAACTTTATGGTATTAGCGTACAGCTTTAAAAGGGGAAAGAATGTGCAACTTAAAAGTTTTTTGGCATGGACCTATCCACAAAAGAGCAAACATGCCCCGTATAGTATTTAGATGCCAGTGCTGCATACCAACTACAAAATGTAGATGTTAAGGCTCCAGGGAGAATTATGGTGGTGGTAGTGCATTTTATTGTGGTGAACTAATCCCACTCAGAGAAAGGCTGGAAAATCAGTTGTAAAACTGTGGAGTTCTATCTAAATGTTGTTGCTGTTAGAGACCTATGGGTATTGATGTGTACATGGCTATCCTAACCTCAAGGCTGAAGTGCATTATTAAAATCTGAGTATGTCCAAGTATGCACATATCTGTGGTCCCCATTTTCCTTACATATGGGCAATGGAAATTAAGCAACCTCAGAAATTTTCACCCGTTTGTGTAATGGAAAGTAGATTCAGACTTGCTTCTGTTCTGTTTCTCAGTAACACTTGAAAGCAGCTTTCAAACTTCTGAAGATGCTCCTTCTTTCAAGGCAGTATCTGGAGTTGTAAATTTATTTTAAATTACTGGCATCTTCCCAGTCTCTAAGATTTAAACCTTTGTAGTGTGTTGTGACTACTGCTGATGGATGTTACTGAGTGTGTTTGCCTCGGTAGGTGTTTCATGTGAAGGTTTGATTTGCTGTCCTTTTTGTGAGAGTAACTCTGCAAATCCCGCCTGAAATATCCCATAGCGTAATGCTTCATGAGGACTGTACCTAAGCCAAAGCAGATGGAGACATAGCCAGGCAAGGCCAAGCCACTACTTCTAGTAAGTTAAGGATCTAAAATGAGTTCTAGATATCATTCATTTTCTTTCTGTATCAACAAAAGCAGACCTCTTCTCTAAAGCTGAAGGTTTACAGTAATTTTAGCTAGCAGCACTGCTCACCCTTGCTTCAACTTGGTCTTTACTGATTCTACACGATCTGATCCACCTGCAGAAAAACTGATCTGGATGAAAATTAACCTTTTACAGCCGTTCTTATTATTTTTGTCTTATCCAGTTCCTAATTGTCTCATGCACAGCATGCAAATATTTATTCTATCTAATGTGGTACTGAATAAAGTGTCCATGGCTAAGCAGGGCCATTTATTTTGGCAACTGTGACAGCCTGTCAGAACAAAATTATTGAAAAGGCAGTTCAAGGGAAGGCAAAAGAACGTGTCTAAGATGACTGCATGTGGAGGTTTTCATTGTAGCCTGATGAAATCAAACCTGCAATTTGGTCCTGTTGCTGCATCATTTCCTCTTTCACAATCCAGACAGAAGTCACGGCTTTTCCAGCAACTGAAGGTACATCTGCACCCACAGCTCTTGGACAGACATGGTGGCACAGTCCAGCTCATTTCTCTGAGCTGCTTGCAGCACTGAGTTTCTCAGGCCAGCCTGGGCTGGTACTCGCCAGTCCTGTCTGTGCTGCATGTGGTGTCATTAAGTGAAAAACTTCCAGTGAGCTGGAACTGTAAAGCATCCCCAAGTGTTTTATAACAAGGAACAGATTATTCCTAAGGCAGTTTTATAAGTGAAATTTTTCATGTGAATATTCTTGCAAATGGAGCACCTCTTTTTTTGATCTTTCTTGTTTCAAGAATTTTAGTTTGCTGCAGCCAAGCAATGGCAAGTATGAGCATTACTTTCTTGAGAGAAGTTTTTCCTGCACCAAAGAACTCTTAAAAGAAGTTCCTTGTTGCTTGTTTGAATAACAAGATGAAAGATGTAGTGCTCAAAATTACAGAAGGATTTTGGGGGGATTTGTGTGGGTGTGGTTGGTGGGGGTCTGTTTGTTTATTTTTTGCAAAGACACAAAATGCTTGAAGACTAATATTAAATTACATGTTATATAAAAATACGTGACAGAACAAGGTACAGCACTGTCATAAAGAACTGGTAGACATCATCTTGAGATTTTGGCTTAAGAAACTCTTTGTTGGTGAAGGTACTTCCTGAGCTTGGTCATACAGTCTCTTGGTACAAGTACAAAAAAAATACAACCCAACTTGTCTTGAAGAAGGGCAACCAGAACCAATTCATTACTATTCCAATATATTCTTTTCCACTTTAATTGACTTGTTATGTTTCTGTAGGTGTACTGCTTAGATTTTTGACCCATACAAATTTTAAGCCTGTATTTACAACAAGTACAGATTTTATTTTTTTTAAGCTATATGTAATCCAGAATTCTAGCATGTGCTGTGTAACTTCAGCTTTCACAAGTTAGAAGCATGTTTATTAGTGAGAAGCTTTGAGATGTGGTTTTGGAGGAAGGGGAGGAGACAGGCAGAGGGTCCCTTCACCTTGCCTCCATAACGAACTGGCACCAGAAGGTAAGCTTTCTGATGCTAGCTTACCATTTAGCTTCTGTATTGAGTTCTGATTTAGGAGAATTTTACGTTTTGTCAGTCCTTATGGTGAAAATAAAGAGCAAGAGGTTATTTTACTGATTTCTTAAATTTTTTTTCGTGTGTTTATTTTCATTTTTCAAGTAGAAGCCTACCTGACTGTTGGAACATTAGCAGGCGGCAGCAAATCTGGGTTAGTGATGGCAGATGATGCAAGAGGCTAATAATGATATTTGAGGAAGAAGGGAGGGATCTGGGAGAACCCCTCCAGTCTCTGTGAATTTGGGAAGAAGGGTGCAGTATCTGAGTGGTTCTCAAAGCCGGTGCCTTAGATCCACCAAAAAGGACTCGATACGTGGCACCATTATGTGCTGAATATGGCCCAGCTGGGTAGGAAGGCCACCTGTACTTCTGCGAGCACGATCTGTTGAGGAGAAGCTTGAGTCCACTGAGGAAATGATGGAAGAGTTTTATTGTCTGGCATTACTTTTTTTTAACCATTGGAAACAGCAAACAATTTTCTAATGCCCAACATGTACCTGCAAGCAGTGCACTTCAAACCATGCTTCATGTCCAGCATTTTTTGGTCTGAAGTCAAATATTTTACACAGTTTTTAGGAGAAGCAACTTTTAAATAAATGTCAAAACTGTGTTTTCAAGACTGTGTTTTTGGCTGGACTGATCTGGCTGAACTGAAGCAATTTCCAAGTTGGGTCCCCTTCCTCTGTTGGTAGAGAAGGGACTGCATTGCTGTTACCTGGCTTAACCTAGGCTATAGAGAATGCCCTTGTGAAATAGCTCTCCAAGGGAGTTTGTGCAGGCTGATGTATAAAGAAACTTGAGAGAAAGAAAGTTATCAAAGACCAGTGAATGTTCATTTTAGTTTCCACTGATTGCTTTTATATGAAAACAATGAACAGTGAACAGAACAGATGGTTAAGGTACCAAAGAAAAGCTTTGTAACATTGAAAAACAGTCTCTGAAATTGGGTGTTTCATGTGTGGGATTTGTTTTGCTTTTTTTCTTTTTTCTTTTTTTGGTGAAACTACAGTTACAAGCTGGGAAAATGTGTTCTAAATGACTGGAAGGTGGTAGCTGGTGGTTGTTGAACTTCCTTGTCTTTAGCTGTATGCTTCGCTTGACAAGCCACAGCACCTTCATTCTGGGTTTATTTCTTGATGTTCTATTCTAAGGGTTTTTTTTTTCTTTCCAGTTTTTTTATACCAGTGTCTGACAAGTTTTGTGGAAGGATTTTAGCATCCTTAAAGTACTTATGTTGGCTGGCAGGTAGTCTTCTTGTAGCTTCAGGTGGTTGCAGCGTAACTTATTGGGGATTCTGGTGAAATCCATCCTGGCTCTGTGCCTGGCCTGGTGTACACAGAGAAGGCTTTGCTGCTGAGAAGGCTGAGATGCAGTAAACGTTGAGTTTCTGTATTAATCCCAAAATATATCCACAAGCTGCCTAAATGAACTTGTTGAAGCTGTTGTGTTCTTTGTAGCTGCTATATGCAGAAGTTAGATCCACAGGGAAAATCAACAAATCATGCACAGAGGTAGAGGCTGGGTAGCCAAGCGCAGGTATCCTGCATGTGTTTGCACTTTTGAAGACTGTGTAGTGTTAAAGGGTATTTTTACTCAATTCTTGTTAAGTCAGGTTTACACCAGACTAAATTGGTCTCCTGAAGGGCTTTATTTTTATGTAGTGTCTCTGAGTTCACCAGTAAGGTCTGGGAAGATAAATTTAATGGAATCACTAATTGATGTAGTTTTTAGCTCTGAAATCAGTATCGGGCAATAATCTGATCACAACAAACCTACTTCTGGATTTGAACAAATCTTATACAAATGTAAAGACTGATATGTACTGACACCAACAGGCGTTGAATCATTAAGCCTACGTCATTCAGAAATGTGTTTATGTTTTTTAATGGATTATTTCATATATGTAAGCCATGGTGGAAAAACTGATGATAACTATATCTGGAATATATTAAATAATATAGCTTAGGTAATGGCCTATTGAGGTGCTTGAAAAATGCAGAAGTACCACCCAAGGAATAAGAAAAGGCAGATGAAATTAAGTAATTGTCTGGCTAATATGTATTTTGAGTGGGTTATAAAACCTTTATTTGTAGCAGGAAGCTGAGCATCTTCAAAAGGTATATGCTTATCTAATGAGTGCGGTAAAGATCCTGGAGAGTGACCTCTGTTCTCACCAGCTTCCAACTTTTGCTATCCTTCTTCTTCCTTTTCCTGGATGAGCTTCCTTTCCACAATCAGGAGCTTTTTAGAATGATGTTTCCTTTCCACAGTTATCCTTTTGCTTACAGTATTTGTAGTTGTATTGGGAAAAGGTAGAGGTTTGTACAACTCATGATTAACTTGGTCCCATTCTACATTATTCATCAGTGCCACTAAAGTGAAAGTTTTGTGTTGGAAGAAATAAAACATCTGTTGCTGTGTGATTTTTGGGGGAAGGGATTGTTATTCAGCCACGGTCTCTTTCATATCTTTGGAGTGTTTGTCTTTTTTTTCTTCCTGACTATAATTGACCAGAAGACCTCCTTGCAGGAGGATCTTTGTAATCAGATGTCATGTCCTTTTGTCTGACCAGCTGCTTTTGATCAAGTACAATCCATGTAGCAGGTTTCTCCAGGAGCTGGCCACACTTTGTACTGGTGGTATCACACTGTAGCATTAAACTAAGATGCTTAAGCCAAGACTGAACCTTCATGTCAGTGTAGTTACAGCTGATAACTGTTCTTTCCTATCCCTGTGCACCTCAGGGTACTGAGCTGTGTTTGCATCAGTGAAATTACAGCGCACTTTTTTTTTTCCTTACTGCAAGGTCATGGGAAGCACTACATGTGGCTTGGAGGACTCGGGATTTGTCTCTTTTCTGGACTAGTCTATGTTACTCTGTTAGCCCTCTCATTTCAGCATGCTGACTTTGAAGATAAAGCTCGATAGCCTTGTGCTTCTATTATGCAGATATTTTTGGTGGTAAAGTGGAGCAGTTGTGAAATTTGGAAGTATAGAATCATAAAAGCTCATTGCAAAAAGCTTTTGTAAGACACCCCCCCAGGTAGCAGAAGAGTTACTGATTTTGTTCTCCTTTTTCTTACCTATCTCTCAAGCTCTAGAAATGAGAAGAGGGTGGAGTAACCATGAAGTTAAGTTTTCACTTGTCTGCTTTTCCTTCTTTTTTTTCTTTCTCTCTTCTCTTTGAGCTTAGTTTGGTTGAAGGTGAGAGGGTGTTGGAAAAGGGAGTTAGTCTTTCTCTGAAGCAATAGAGTTCCTATCCAGAGTGTTTGAAAGGTGACAACCATATGTGTGATGGCGCAGGGGACAGGTTTGCTCAATTACAGCTTTAAAGTTTCAGTGAAACCTGTGTACTGTGTTGGATGTAATAAGAGGTGTTTTGATTCCATGCAGATGTTCAAGGGCTTGTGCAGGAAGTGACTAATGCAGCTGGGCAGGTAGGGCTGCACTAATGAGACCAGATAGAAAATGGGCTTTATATAAAAAAGAGCAGCTGTCACTATCCAGCTTAGAGAAGACATCACATGGCAGTAGGGAGTTTGGTGTTGATTTAACGTACTATTGCTTTGACCACTTATATAAATTCTAGAAAAGATGTTTTTGGAAGCTTAGGATTTAGAGAAGTTATCTGCATATATCATGTCAAGTTGTACAACAGATATGTTAATTGTGCTAATACTATGTGTTACAAACACAAGCAAACAAGAAATTACTTATAGCTCTTTTTCAAACTGGAAAAATACAGAATGAGGATAGCCGGTCAGTCTTAGCTGTCCTATAGTTACAACAGTGGAAAAATCTTGGAATAATGCCTACTTGTAACACCATTTTAAACTAATTTAAAAACCAGTTTTGATTCAACTTTTGGGGGAAAGGATGGTGGTTTTTTTATATTGTTTCATCTGAAACTAGTTGCAAACTTGGAAAATTCTAAAAATGCATTTTTGCTTAAAAATGTAAATTTGAGGGAGCAGTATCTAATTGTTGACATTTCCTTGAACCTATAAATATTGTATGGAATGACACTGACTACTGTAATAGTAGAAATATCTATGATAATTAAACCATACTGAAGTTAAATTACAGATTATTCAATGAAAGAAGAAATACATGCATTTTACATAGCTTCATTTCATGTTTCTTTTTGGATTTTTGTTTGGACTCTTGCTATTAGTTTCCTTCTGAACTTGCATACTGCAGCAAATGGTAAAACCCCTGGAATATGGTCAGAATTGTGATGATCCCATCATAGTGGCAATTAAATAAAGTAGTCCTAGTGTCTTCTCATGGGCTTTTCCTTCCACTTTTTTTTTTTTTTTTGGTTCTACTTTTCTGGTTAGATCTCTTGAGCAGTTTCTGCTGGTTGGCCACGTTGTCTTTCCTGTACTACACTCAAATTTGCAGCTCAGTGGGTTTTACTTTACAAGTGTCTCTTAAAAGTACTTCTGTTGCACAGTAGTCAGTGCTGCCTGTATGCAGTTTGCCTACTCCCATGTAGGACACGAATCCACCACCTTCCATCGTAAGATGTTTATCTGCTGTGATAGCTAAGGGAGATCATTGAAGTCCCACATGAATTTAGCAAGTGCATTTTTTCTTAAGTAAAAGTATCTTCCGTGCATCATAGTTGCAAATTATTATCTGCTGTTACAATTGAGCAATCCTAACCCTGATTTCTAGGTTTTCTTGTTTTCTTCCAAATGTCAACACTTATTTTGTTGTTCTTGCATATAAAAAACAAAACACATTGAGGCTATTTCACTAAAAATCTATTGTTTCAGGGATTGGGTGGGTAACTCAACATTGCAGGATATCTGTCTTCATGTTTAGAAATACTATCTGCAGAGAATAAAATGATATATAATGAAAAACTACAATTGAACATGCACAGGTTTTTTTTTTAGGTGGCTTAACTCACTAGTAATTCAGACTCCATTGAGCTGTCCCAGATCCTGGAGCAGGGTGGTATTTTTCTGGTGTGCGTGTGTGTTCCTTTCGTGCCAGCCCAGAGGAGTGGGTGAACCAACAAGAACAGCAGGATGGATGGAGGTGGCAGAGGAATTAAACTGAATGGGACAGGAAGCCTTGTTTCTGGATGCAGTGCCACCATGTGGGAGCTGAAGTCAGTCTGCATGTTGGTGGCAAACCTGTAAGGCTTTGGATGTGGAGGATGAAGGCTAATCAGGGCTGGTGAAGAGTAAGAACAATTTGGTGTGGGAAGGCCCGGTGCAGAGAGACCAGAAGAGATGTGGAAAGAGAATAATGCAATAAGGTAGAAGAACTGTGGTTTTGTTTTTTTCCTGGCAGTATTAGAGCCTTCCAAGGTGATCCTAGCCAAGTCCCCTAATCCAGATTTATCACAGATGACCACTTATTGCAGTGACTCAGTTTGTGAACTCACCTTTTGCTCTCAAAGTTACTAGGAGCTACGCTTTGAGGTAGATCAAGGTGACTTTAGGAAAAAGACATTCTTATTTGCAAGATGTTCATTTGCTATAATGAGAAATTAATAACTTTCTTTAGAGGTTTGGTGTGAAATAGATGAGGATGCACATTAAAAAAATGCTTTTGTGATCTCTGTTTATTTTATCATTCTTTCTGTGTGGTGAAAGACTTACTAACCTGGTCTTTCGTACTGATTATGGTTTTGCAGATGAGAAATCAGATGGAACTGTAATCTGTAGTTAGTTTTAAACATAGCCGTTTGTACTTTGGAGACTTGGCAGACTAAATGTACATAGTATATGGAAATTAGCACTGCTGTGGGGATTCTTTTTTTCCTAATTTTACTAATGTTTATTGGTTTCCTAATGTATATAATTTTGCCAGACTTTCTCATAGATAAGAAGTTGTTAATTGTGCCAAATGTGCACAATTGTTCTGCATATGAAAGCATGAGATGTAACTAATCATTTGGGGGAATCATTGATCAGCTGGAAGAGTCGAGTGCTTTTCTATTCCATTTAACCTCTATATAAGTCTTTTCTTCAGTCTTCTATAATTAGCATACTTACATTAAAATATTTGTACTAAACATGTATTTCAGTAGAGGTTGAAAATAGACTCCGGAGACCTCATTATTAAAAATGGCTTTATAATTAGGATACCCTATGCACCAAAATACAACAAAGGATTAATTTTGCCTTTAATAAAACATGTTTCATTGAATCTAAGTGATTTCATAAAATGTTCTTAAACTTTCCCTTGATACTGCCTTACTATTCCTTGGCATCAAGTGGCTTGCAGATTTAAGTGTAAGCATCATTTCGCTTTTTCAGATTTGTCATTTTCACCTGAGTGACCTTGTTCTAAAGGATTGTATTTTAATACTAATTTTAACAGATTTGTTTAGTTCTTTATTTTCTTGCGGTTCAGATAAACTACCCTGTTCCCAAATGAAGTTTGACCAAAAAAATAGTCTTTTATATGCTCTTTCTGCTGTTTCAACTATGTCACCTTCAATTTATGTAGGGAATACATAGAGTATGGGAGGAAGGAAAGTCAGAGTGTGGCTTTCATTCGGTTAACTACTGAATTTCAGAGGTGTCATCTTAATATCTTTAGTTATTTGGTACTAAAAGTTTAGTAAGCCTTTGTGTTTGTAGGAAATGATGGAGTTGCACAGGAACACATCAAGACATCAGCTGATTGTACTGGGCAGGGAGGAGCACCAGGGACTAGCTCAGGAGCAATGCTTCTGTCATCCCTCCCTATCCAGTTGGGAATAAGGGGTTTGGAAAGTCACTATGCCTGATCTCTTGCCAACAAGGAAAGTGCTGAGACATGTTTTAACAAGTGCTGGAAGTCTTAGCTGTTAGAGAAAGTTCTTTATTGGGGACTGTTAAGCTGTTCTTCTGACCTACTGGTGCTGTCACAAATTCTCAGTTTTTATGATATTTCTGGTTCAAAAACCTGTAGGATGTTGGGGTGGTTCTAGGGAATCAAAAGTAGGCACACATGGACAAACTCCAAAATTGCAGAATTTACTAGGCAATTAACACAGCCGTGTTCGTTCTCCCACAGCGACGGTTTGCTTCTTTTAGAGAAATGTCAGTATAATTCAAACTTAGTTCTGCAGCAGGGTACCACCTGTTTCCCTTGCTGCAGGCAGCATTTCGGTGAAAAGTGCATAACAAACACATTGCTTATCTTGGTGTTTGGGTGTGCTCCCAAAACCACAAGTGTCACAAATACAAATATTACTGCCTTTCTTTTGCACAGAAGATCAATGTGTGTTGGGGCAGCAGTTTCCTGGGCAGCAGCAGCTCGCAGCAGCAGCTCCTGCTGTTTGATACTGATACAAGTTAAAAGGAGACTTTACAGGTGCGGAGCCTTCCCTGGATGAAGGTACAGGGCAGCAGGAGCAATTCAGAGGGTAACCAGCCTCTGTATGGATGCTATTAAAGTGAGGGAAATTAGGTGGATTCAGAAAATTGGGAAGTGTAGACTTTTTTTTTTTCCTTATATGTCAGGTAAGAGGACATAAATTCCAGGGAAAAGCTGCAGGAGAGAAAAGGTGTGACTTGTGGGAAAGGCAAAGACTTCCTAGGAAAGGCTCAAGTGTCCCTTTTCTTGTCCCTGAATTTTCTATTCTCATCATCTTCCTCTACCCAAACAAGCAGGAGCAGCTGTGACTGCGTTCTCCTTTCCAAGGTAAACCACTAGCTAAGCCAGGCCTCTACGGAAGCTTGTATTGGTGGCAAATGACCACAGATGAGTGCATAACCATAGAGAGTAATTGCAGTTTGCAACTACTAGGTAGAAGTATCTGCTCTGTAAGAACTGTTGCACTATTTTTCTAGGAAAAAAAAAAATTCCTATCCCATTAAAAATCTGAAACAAAACTAATATTTTGAGAGGGCTCATATTTGGATAGACAAGTCAGTGATGTTTAACGTCATGTGGTGTGCTTCCATTTCAATGAAAATATCAATGAAATGCTAAATCAGATACTTTTGAACAGTTTTTTGTCTCCTTGTTAACAAACATTCTGTTTATTTTCTTGTCTCTGTCACAAAAGCTGTCTGTCTTTTCTTTTTGGTCTTGCAAAATCTGGACTTGGAAAGATGTGTGTCCTTGTGTACAAGCCTTCCTGTGTGTTTTCTGTTACCATGCTTTGTAATGAGTCCTTTCTCCTCCTGTGCTGCTTTAGTTCCTACTTGTTAACCTCTATCCCACTGAGGAGTAAATATATTCTTTGGAAATAAATAATGAAACTAGAATTTCCTCAACTAGTATTGAATTCAATTACTACTGGAGTCTGTGGTTTCAGAAGTGGAGGTGGATACAGGTGACTTGCTGCCTCCTTCACCTCACTTCACCTGCCCACCCCCTGGTCCCCAGCCTGCAGTCCTTACTGGTGGTGGTTCAAAAACTGTGATACCTGCTGGTAGGAACAAAGCTGCTGCTTTAAATATTCAGTGTGGCAACCCAGTTTCTGGAACCCTGCAAAAGTTTAATGCTGGCAGAAGTGATGTTTCAAGGTATCTAACAATCTCTTCATCAGTTTACAAACCCTCATAGTCAATAATCCTTGATTTTTCTTTTTTTTTTAAGAGGGAGAGTTTAGACAAGTTTGAATTTTGTTTGTAAATAGATGGGCAGTATCTACAGAAATGATAAATAGTGGTTTTGTAGGCATTTTTTTCTCACATTAACTGTTTTTAAGTTGGGGTCTTTGGAGGTGTTATCTTTACTCTTGGAACAGAACAACGAAATGTATTTAGTAAAAATTCTTTGCAGTGTATGTCAAGTTAATGAGGTGTCCTGTTTGTGGTATATGTTTTATAATCATTGTTTTATTCTTGTAGCCAACTGCTTTGCGGTGTTTTGTGGCGTGTGACAGTTGTTGGTAGAGTTTGTCCTTGCTACTTGGTCCAAATTTGCTGAGGATACCTGTTAACTGACTGGTTTCATTACAAGTAATGCATTTCTTCGTCTTAAAAAGCCTAGTTACTTTATTAACTATTCTCTTTGCTTTAGCTTCACAGATAAGACTCTTGTATCCTTCAGGGAGACAGCTGAGAGGAGAGCAGAGATAGTGTCAACAGAGAAGCAGAAAGCGTGAAGACCATCTGAAGGGCTGCGGGGCGGATGTCAGGGCGTATGCTGGGTTCAGACTTGAAGCCCAGCGAAGGATTTCCGCATGTACCGTTGAGCATTTTAAGCACTTGTACAGGATGGGAAAATACATGTTAGTACTCATAAACCTAGTAATCACCTAGCTATGCTGAAATACAAGCTGCTTTCTGAAAAAGAGTAGTTTTGGGAAAACACTGATGCATAGACTCACATGGAGAAGGGATCGGGTGCAGCCCTCTAACCATGGCACTGTAGTTGCCCTTAATTGCTTTTACTGTGGGGAATTGCTGAGCATATTTCAGGCTAGTAGCTTCCTAAAGGTAAACAAAGTTAACACGAGAAGTACCTGGTACATGATCTGAAGGTGTAGATTGACATGACAGGTAAGACAACTGGTGGCCAGCTACCTCTGCAAGAGTCTCTCTCCTTGGCCATGCATTTCCCACTTTTCTCTTGGGTTGCAAACTAGTGATCATATGTCGCAGGAAGAATTAATTCAGCTGCCTGATCAGTTGGAAAACTAATTAAAAAACACTTCAGTCTCCTGTGTTAGCCAGCTGAAGCTTCTCCCCTTGAAGCCTCGCGATTGGTCTCTAAAGCAGAGAGGGAGAAGGGAAAGCTATGTTGACTTCTTCCATAATTTTTTAGCCATTAGGCAAGGTGCAGTCTGAGGTAACAGCAGTCTTG
The DNA here is from genome assembly GCF_000699245.1 of Pterocles gutturalis. NCBI lineage: Eukaryota > Metazoa > Chordata > Aves > Pterocliformes > Pteroclidae > Pterocles > Pterocles gutturalis. The sequence continues at coordinate 59,976 of NW_010120165.1, read as the reverse complement.
GCTGACTAACTGGTGGAATGGCTGAAGAGGTCTGAGACCTGGGGAGGGGTACCTGGACCAGCTGATATGTGGGAGGTCTAGCTGGACCTGCACCCCAAACCTTTCAGGCCCATGTAAGGTGTTTGATCACATAAGTGGAGATCTTGAGCTAAACTCCCTGTGATACAGGGTAAGCCTGGCATTGCATCCAGAAAGAGAAGTCTGTGTAGAAGTTGTCTTGTCTTTCTTTTCCAGGCCAGTCTCTCTAACCAGCCAACAAGGGTGGTTGTGGGGAACTGAATTCAGTGATGACAACAGTTATTTCCGTCTTTCTTTTCGTATTCAGGGACTGGCTGGGACTGTAACTCTCAAAGGAGTAAAAGTGATTAAAAACGTGATGAGAGAGGGAAGGGAAGACTTAGTCTACTTTGTGTTTTTTTTCCTATCTACAAGTATTTCCACAGCCTTATCTGATCTTTTTTGCAAGAATCAAATCTCTCCCTCACTGTTAACTCTGAAATTTTAGCCAGGAGTCTAGCCTGGGGCATCTTGGCTTGTCTTGGCTTCTTCACTTGTACCTCACAGCAAAAGCAGGCGGCTGGTGCACAACACTATGTACAACAGGTTTGTCAAATCCATATCAACATTTTGAATTAAGTGTTTGTAGTAAAGGTCATTTAATGTTGTTGTTTTTTTAAAAAACATAGATTTGCATATATAAACAGCAGATGACTAAGTAATAGTGGTTTTGGTTTTTTAAAGAGAATTTGGATCAAATGGAAGTTCGTAATTTCTTCTCTTGTGGCAAACCTGATGTGAAAATGAGTATTTTAACAGCCTAATCAGCTGATAGAACTGCCTTCAGGAATTTAAATGAGCTTGCTTCATGTTTTCTTTGCTTTATGAAAAGTGGAATATATTGTTCTGTACACAGTTATGGTTTGTTTTTCCTGGTGTAAAACATGTGCATTGTCTGCTTCCCCCTTGTTTGCTGTTTCTAATGGTTTTGTGATCTGCTTGTGACAAAGTCTGCAGCAATCAATACACAGACACTCTCCATTAATCGAGGTGAAAGCTGTCTTCTGGCTTCAGTTGGGACCCAATTGTGACAAAATCTCAGGGAGACTGACTTGATAGGGTAACAACCCACAAATTACAGCCAGGGTTTGACTGAATCCTAGGCTAGTAACTGGAGCTGTGCTCCCTCCCAGCTTCTCCTGAGCCTGAAGACACTGGCCCAGCAGAGGGGCTGAAAAGTCCTTGGCTGTCCTGGCAGCAACTATAAACATCAGCATGTTACAGCTGCCATGCAGCACAGATCCAAAACACAGCCTCTTATTACCTATTATGAAGAAAGTTAACTCTGTCTCAGCTGAAACTAGGACAAGAGGGTACAATTTATTTTCATGTCTGATAGTCAAGAATGAAAACATTTATTATTAGTATATGCACAAGAAAACTCACCTACAACCTCAGACCTAGCAAAGACATGGAAACTAAAAAGCTGTAGGTAGGTTTCGTAAGGAAAGCAGGACAGTTTAAGAATGGCTGTAAAACGCCTATCCTTTTTTTCTACAGACCAGGGAATGTAGATGATCAGGGTGGTCAAGAGAATAGTTGAGAGGCTTGTGTTAAAAGTTTTCACTATTTTTAAGTCATCACTCACATCCTTGGCAACTCTTTGTTAGGTTTTGTAGCCATCTTCTGGGATAGAGTAGTGAGATGGATGGGAGCATGCTGCCCCTCTCCTACCTCCTTCCCTGGATTATGCGAGCTTTATTTTATGCTAAACACCAGTTTAAATTGGGAAAATATTAATCACTGTGAAGTGTTTTTGTAGGTACAACATTAAAACATAATAGCAGCCATTGCTGGCAAAACCAAAGATATTGTTAATAGTTAACAGTACTATTCTGTTGGAATTGATCTGAATCTGGGTTAATCCAGTCTGAACCCAGTGGAAGTCAGTTTGACTGTTCAGGACTTCCTGTTGTAAGTGAGATGAGGAAACAGCTATGTGCCTTTTAAAACATTGTTCCTGTAAGAGAGCAGCATATACATAAAAATTATCTCCTCAAGTAACTGAGCACTTTTAAATTTAATCTTAATTGGAAAGAGAGAATAGCATTTTGGTTTTTTTTTTTTTTAGTTTTTTTTCTAATTTGTTGTTTTCTGAGGTAAGCATTTAAATGAATTACAGTAAACACTCCATGTCATGACTTCCCTGCTTTTTAGGAGGTCAGGCGTGCTGACCTCCATGGTAGGAGGAAGCCTCCCACTCTGCATGATTAGTGGCTGCTGCTGTGCCTGCATCCCATCCCACTCGACGTGTTCACTCCTTGTCTTCCCAGGGTGTCAGCCTGGGCTCTTGCAGTTTGTGCCTTTAAAGAGCCTTCCCAGAGTGCTCAGATGGGCATGATAGACCTGGGTTAGGCTTGGCTGGTGACAAAATCACAGAGATGACAGTTTCTACAAGTCTTATGCTTGTTCTAGGAGAACAGGCTGTTCTTTGAATTTAAGGCTGTCAACTAAAGAGTTAACGGATAGATTTTTTTTTATTTTTTTATAAGAATCAGCTGTCAGAGTTGGTTTGTTTTGGTTCTGTGTTATTTGGCTGTGCCCTTTTTATTCTGATGCTGCAAATCCAACAAACCGTTACCTTATGAAGGTCTTGCTTCTTTGCTACTTGTATTTCCTAGTGCTAAGCAGGGCTCACTCCTGAGATGGCGAGGTTATTCAAGTGTATCATGGTATGCAGATGATCTGCTGGCCCTTGCTTCCTTTCTGTAATCCATTCCTACACTTGCTCAGTTTTAGTGTGGTCTTTTGGTCCCACTCCTAGGCAGGAGCAACTGCCTCTGTTTTCTACCCCAAAAAGGGCAGCTATCTGGCTTGGTCTATTATCCTCAAAGCTCTTCTTTCATGAGCATCTTGGCATCTTTTACTGAAAGTGACTGTGTCTTCTAAGCAATAAAAAAATTACTATACCCCGAGTTAGCTAGCATTCAAAATATGCATACCTGGACAAGATAATAAAACTCTTACGCATTTCCTTGTTCCCTTTAATGAATGCTGAGAGACCTGTGGGTTTGGGTCAGATTCCTCCAAGATTTGCAGTTTCTGCCATGCTTCCTCCTGGGTTACCTTCCTCTGCCAGGATTTCCCCCTCCCTCTGCCCTTACACGCACCCCAGGAGGAGAGATGAAAGATTGCTTTATCTTGCACAGTCCAGGACTCGCAGAGGTTGTGAAAGCTTTCTGCCAGCCGATCTCTTGGTCTAACTCTGGCGTGCCTCTTTGTCAGAGCGCATCCCAGCTCAGTGGGCAGCCTTGTGGGTATACCAGCCCCAGTTTTGTCCAGCCGCAGGACTAACCGTTGCCTCTGTTGTGGGTTTCAGCTCACTGTGGATGCCCAAAAACCACCAGAAAGCATGTAAACTCCATACTTGCTGATGACACACACTGTATTTGATTAGTAGTAGCAGACAGAAATATTACTTAATGCAGCAGTTTTTCTAACTGCATTACTACGATAAAAATATTTTCTTTTTTTTTATTAACTTGGTGATAGAGAATGTAACAGGAGGTGAAAGGGCAGAGGGAGAGCTCCTGCAGGTTGATAATTACTTGTTTACAGCTTGTGAAGGAGAACTCTTAAAGTGTTTTTCTGTAATTTTGTACAAGTGCTATTCCTATCCAAACAGAACAAATTGAAGCTGAATGTTCCCATTGACATCAAATCCATGTGAGCAGGTAACACCTGGTCCTGTGGAAGGAAGGGAAGAGGAGTAGAGCTTCATGCCTGCATGTTGTCAAATGACAAAGCAAATCAAGAGGCCTTTACAAAAAAACCTTTTGTTTAAGTTTAGGTATATTCTGAAGAATATCTTGCTAGCTTATCCTCACAGTTCTCTAAGAGAGCCCTGTATGTGACTATGGAGGAAAAAAGAGAGTTTGAATGGGAAACAGACACCATGGTTTGGGGTTTTGCTCCAGAGGCCAGTTTTGCCAGTTAAGGTTGAGGTTGGTTTCTGGGGCTAAAGCTTTTCTGGTCGCTGCCTGCGCAGGTGGTGCTGGCTGCAGCCCTCACTGGTGTGTGGCTGCACCATCCCGCAGCACCCTGGGGGATGTGGGTTTGTGTAAACACACTCCCTAAAGTGATCCTCAGAGTGCTATGGATGAAGCTGGAATTCCAGCCTGTGGCTGAGGTTGGGAAAACTAGATGAGACTTGGAAAATTTAAATTGATTCTGTGTTTAAATAGGTATTGTAAAGCATTCAGAAGTTGTGCTTTTGGAGCAGAAAGGTCAAACCTTTGTGCTGGTGGTGGCTGGATTGCAGTTATATATGCTGTGATTCCCTCCCAGCTGCTTGCTTTTTTGTGCCTTTCTCCTGGAGGATGAGATAGTAACATGTTCTTCAAAGGCCTTGAGACTTTACTTCTTTCTGTGTCTCTTTTTTTTAGTGTTGACAATGTGATAGTTAATGCAAATCACATAACAGTGTGGCTAGAAGAGGTGGTGTCTGCTCATGCCTGCAACGTTTGGGACCAAGTGACTTTCTCTTTCTGAATGTCACGTGGAGCAGGAACCACCATGTCATTGTCATGGCTTCACCCAGATGTGTGGTACCGATGTGAAAGGAGAACAAAGACCTTGTGTCCTCAGAGGACACATGAAGGTGAACGTCCTAATGGACCCTTTTACGGTTGGTCTACATGAGCTTGTGACACAATAGAAATCTGATTATTTTCTTTTAGTGGAAGTCTCTGGTTGCACTTTTATTAATGATAAAAGGCTATTTTAAATACAATTTTAAATGGACATCTGTCACAAATGCAAATAATTTATTTGTGTTTTTTTTTCTTTGAATGCCCATTGGACGTTGGTGCTGGGAGAAGTTAGGTTTCTTGGGCTACTTCTAGTCCCTGAGGTGGGGAAAAGTGGGATTTTTTTTTTTTTTCCCCTAGGCATTTTAAAGGTGCTGTTGACATTTGCCACCTTCTTTGAGTCACCTCAGTCACCTTCCTCATTCTCCCCTAACTGTGAAGAAAGACTGGTCAGTTGTCTGTTCTAGTTGTTTTGGTGGTCTCTTAGATACTTCCTGGCATAGCAGAAAATATGAGTTAGAACTAAAAAATAACAATTATGAATTCAATGCTGGTGTGCAAGAGATCCTCACCATTTTGAACTCTTTCTGGATCCTTTTGAGGTCAGCGATATACGCCCCGCTAAGGGTAGTTGAAGCCCTTCCCATCTAGGCAGGGGAGCAACAACTTTCAGTTGGAGTGAGGTTACATGTGATGGTTTGCAGAGAAGACAGTGGGGCGACTTAATGAGAAAGGCATTCAGAAAGTAACTTATTGCAAGTCTGATGTATTAAGAAATGAATAAAAGGAGGAATAAAAGTGAAACATACCACATGGAATATGGTTTGTGAAGTAATGAATGACAGGCAAGAACTTGTATGAAGATGTCCAATGGAGGAGGTGGCACATAAGAAACCCAATCTGTTTTCCTATTTGGGGGTGATACAACTTAAGAAGCCCCTAATCTAATTACTGTTAGTTCTAGCTGTTCATTCATGCTTGTCTTGCAGCACTGAGGATTTGTACTATTTGACAGTAAGGAGGGAGGACGGATGCACTGAAAAAAGAGTATCTGTTTCATAGGAGTTTTTTTTTGGTTTTGTTTTTTTTTTTTGTAAAAGGAGTTTGATGGAGTATGGCAGGATATCACTGGCACAAATCAGAGGTAGGGGATCCAGACTGCTGAAGTTAGTACTGAAACCACAGAAACGCTCATGGAACTACAACCTCAAAGGCAGGTGCAAAATGCTTAGTAGAAGTTTTCACTGTATTTGGTTTGTACTTGTTGAATCATGTCTACTTAGATTTAATTTTGTTAGCACCTACAATTATGGAGTCCTGAACCATGGTGAGCCCTTCAACTATTTTCCACAATTTTTTTAAAGACAAATTCAAAATGACAGTATCTGCTTCTCAAACCTACAAGTAATTCTTCACTGATTTGCAATTTACCAGCAAAAATGAAAGAGCAATGTTTCCAGTGAACTAGAAAGCAACGGAATTTTGCTTATAAATAAAGGGAACTTTAATCCAGTTTTTTCTTTCCCTGTAGAATATGAAGGTCTTGTAAACCAGACTGTCCCTTCATTTGCATCTGTGTCTTTCAAAAATATTTTTTTATGCATAACATCCTTGGCAGTTTACAGGGGAGAATTTGGCACACTGGTAGAAATTTAATTTCTCTACATAGGTGCAGATTAGACACATCACTGCTCAGTTTTCTTTCAGCATTTAATAGGTGAGACGTAAGAACAATTTACTGGTTTATTTAGCATATGCATCTCTGAACTAAGAGTAGAATGTCAGTTAGAAAATGCTCATTTGTGTGTATCTATTTTGAAGTAAAATGGCCCCTTCTTTAGGGAATATAGCCATAGTACAACTGCCCAAATACAGCCTGCACAGGTTAGGTAACATCCAGCTTGGGCCAGGCTAAATGACAGGTATAAATCAGTTTGTAGTTTGAACTTTGCTTTCTGTGTAGTTAACAAAGATTTCCTTTAAAAGAAGTCTTGGGGGGTGGAAATAATTCTGAGTGTTTCTGTTTTCTGTTGCTAGTATCACTGCATTTTGGGGCAGTAAGTGGACCAGTGTAGAGTCTGGGTCTTGTGCAGTCCTCTCATCCTTCTGCCTTCCCCCTTCCCCCCAAAAAAAAATCTGTTCAAAGAAAATGTCAAGATTTGGGGGGGGAGGTATGTATTGTTCTTGTGACAGTTTAAATATTACCTTTCTGTAGGATGAAAGTCACGGGAGCCTGCTTTCTCCTTGCAAACTGTAAGCAGAGCTAACCCCTCCTGAGATGCTTTAGAGAAGTGAAGCACAGCTGGGTGTAGGAACTAACTGGATGCTGCCTGACATTTATTGCTGTACTGCAGTTCAGTGTCTTTTAGACATATCTGAGTTGTTCCTCATGCTGTGAAAATGCACCATGCTGTTGTGTATACCAAGAGTTCTTAAGTTCTTAATACACAGTGGTATTTTGACATTCAAAGACTTCTTAAAACTAGGAGGTTTGACATTGTGATAAGCTGATATTGAAGGATAAGCCTCTTCAAAATTTCTTTAAAAAAAATCAAGGAAAAGGATAAAACCAGTTATTTTTTTACCTATGTTATGAGAGATTTATTTTCTTTCCCATTCTGTAGCACCTCCTGGGTCTGCAGCAGCAGGTAGCCTAACAGGCTGCTTCTAAAGCTGTACTTACCTCAGTTGCTGATGGTAGTGCACAGAGACGGACTGTTTTGGTAAGACAAGGCTCCACTGAAGTTACTGCTAATAAGCAAACTAGCTCTGTTCAGTTCAGTCCCATTCAAAACACAGGAGAAGAATCTTTGCCAAAATTGAAAGGCTGAAACTATTACAGAGGATAACAATTATTTATTTCAAGTGAGTGTAAAACATATTTTCAAAATAAACGCTTAAACAACACTTGACTGTTAACCACATATATTAATTGTATTCTCTGTAGGCATGAAATATAGGAAGTGTTCAGCTTTGTATTCCTTCATTTTATTAATGCAGGTTTGTTCTAGCTAGCATTTAATATAAGCAGTGCTTCTTAAGTACCACCTCAGATGCCAGATACAGTGTGCCTTCTCACTCTGAAGTGTTACTCCGTTGTAGCCTAATTTACTATGAGTAAAAGGGCTTGACTCTTCTATTTCCCTAATGCTTAAAAAAAAAAACCCTGAAACCTTGAAGTAGTGGTAGATGTGATTAATTTGACTATTTGGTTTTAAATTGTTGTACCTACACTTCTTTAAACAGAAGCTTATACTAGTTCTTGCAGTAGCGCAATAGTTTTTTTGTATTTCTGTAGCAAGTTGTTTTCCTAGTTTAGTGTGAGTGCTCTGGTGCTGGCTTGATCATCTTCTTTGTAAGCACAGCTCCATGATGTAGTGAGTGATTCTTTTGCAAAGAGTCACTCTAGGGATGTCATATGCTCGAGTTGGATTTTCACATGCTGCTACAGGTGAATCGATGTCCTACAGATATGAAATGTGGACATTCCTCAGCATGTAGTTTGTGGGGTTTGGGGCTTTATTTTTTTAGTACCTTTGAGTACATACTCCTCCTGTACTTACACTGGTCCATGTAAAAACCAAACTGAGCCTAGCCTTGTTTGTGTGTGGTAGAGCTCTGCTCACCTTTTAGAGCTGGAAATGAAATTCAGGGAAGTTCCCTCCTACGAGTGGGTATATTGCTGGTTGAGCTGCCTCTCTTCCGTACCACAGGCAGACTTGCCTCCAACCTGACCTGCCTGCACCCTGAGCTGATGCTGTGCAGGGCACTGTAGCAGCGATTTCTTGCTGGGGTCTTCTCTGCTGTGCTCTAGTCTGGGACACGCTGCTGCCGTCCTCACACTGCTTTTCTCTCCCTTAACGTGTACCTAACCTCTTTTCTCTGCCTTGGTTTAGCTACACGGCTGAGAGAATGACGGTACTGCAATAGGGATTTTTTGGAAATCAGTATAAGCCTTGGGTTTTATACTATTTCATTATGACTCTTCTAATCCTCTGGCTCCTGACTAATTATCATTCAGTCAGAACCCTTATGGCTCCATGGCTGAGGCAGCAATGGCAGGATTGTGTTGATTTGGGGTTTCTTTCCTTTCCTTCTTAAATACTGTGTTAAGGGAGTCTCTGTTGTATGTTCTGGTACCACTATGCAGCAGTGAGATCTGCATCCAAATCTGAGGTGTTCCTATCATATTTAGTATATTTGGCAGATTCCCATAATGGAGCATGTTAAAGAATAAGCAGTCTAGGGAAAACAAAGTTGCCAGCCTTGAAGTAGTAATTCCTAGAAAAAGAGGCTGGTTACACCGTTAAACCCCTTTTACTCTGCATGGAGATACTAAGGAAGGAATTGGGCTGATGGTCAGCTCCATTTATATAGTCAACACTCACTCATTCAAGATTACTTGAGGCATACACAAACATGCTCAAGTCCTTGCAGACTCTCAAGATCCAGCAGGGTTTATTAACTCAGGCTCAGTGCCAAGCAAATACAACTCTGCTGCTCCCAGACCAAGTAGGATGTGCTTTTTTGGCATGGAGTCTGAGCTGTTAAAGCCTGCCAAGCATGAAGGGTGCAGACCTGGGTCCAGTGCTGTTCTCAAATCCAGGAGCTCTGGAAATGCGTTGCATGTGGCTCAGCTTGGAACTACCAGGGCGCATTAGAGCAACAGCAGTTTCAGCCCTGTTAACCTTGGGCTTGCTTCTTTGCTTGTTTTTGTTTTCGTCATCTTTTTAGGACTTTTTTTTTTTTTACAGGTGTGTGTTTTTGTTTTTTGTGGGTTGTTTTTAAACTGTTAACTCTGAGTTCTGGGAAAATGTATGAGCTTGGTCAGCCCCAGGCTCAGCTAACACTTTCTGTGTATGCAGTATGGCATATAAGGAGCATCTTGGAAGCAGACTGCAGAGGCACTGAGCTTGCTGAGCAGGAACCAACTCAGGGCTAGCACTGAGTCAGTGCTGCAAGACTCTAATGACCCTAAACTGACTTTAATTTTTCTGTTCAGTGATTCCCAGCACATTTTGCAGTGGAACAATATACAAATGTTTCCGTTGTGCCCCTTTCTCACAGCCTTCATGGGCTATGATAGTGGAGTGCTGACCACTGCACACGAAGCGTGGAGTTCAGGAGGAGTGCTGCTAGTTAGGGCTCATGTTTTGGTTTTGTGGAGTACATATCCATGGTACATACACTGAGATTACGTTTAATAACTGCGGTTGTCATGAGGGTAATTAGCTTTTCTGTTTGGATTTGAAAATACCTTCTGGAAAAACTGCAGTGTGCTTGGAGTAAGTCAAAATACTTTTAAGACTATATGCTTGATAGTCTGTGGATTGTTACAGTACTTGAAATTAAATTTTTCTCACAAAATTCACAAATGTTTGCTTACTTTTTCCAAGCAAAAAGTCATACAGCTCTTCTGGGTTTTTCCATATGCAGGTGCAGCTGGGACAAGCAGATATAAAATGCCCGATCACAGAGTGCAGCGAACACCTGGATGAAACAACTGTCCTCTATAACCTGCCCCATGACGACATCATCAAGTATAAATATTTCCTGGAACTCAGCCGCATTGACTCCAGCACCAAGCCATGTCCTCAGTGCAAGCGCTTTACAACCTTCCGGAGGAGAGGCCACATTCCTACCCCTGCCAAATTGGAGAACAAATACAAAGTGAGCATGCTTGCCAGGGCCATGGGTTAGATGGTACCACAGAAGTAGGACAGCATTTGGTGGGCAGTAAAGAGCTTTCTTGCATCACTGGGGTTCTGTGCAAGCTGTGATTAGGAATGTGAATCTGTAGTACATCATGGATTAACAACTTAATTCATTTTTAACAGTTGAAACAGTTGAACTTCAGTCCTTATTTCTTTGGCAGGTGGTGTAATTTTATCCTGACGCACAATTTAAAGAGTGTTTTCTCTCTGACATGCAAACAATATGGTCAGGATCAGAAGAGACTGGGGAAGGGAAGTTATCACTGTAACTGATAATTTTAGACATACAACTCCAGCAAAGATAAGTTTTTGCTGAAACTCTGAACAAATGAATTCTGGGCATTTGTGGTGCTAGGCTATTTGTTTGCTTCTTCCTTAGGACTAGAGCTCTTGTCCAATCCACTTCTTGGTTTTGATTTCTTCAGTCCCTTTCAAGAGGTTATAGGTTACTCTAGCCTTATCACTCACAGTACAGAAAACTTGAGAAACAGGAAAAACTTCCCTTTTACAGCATTTCTTTTAGTAGAAGATTTGCTTATACTGTGATTTCAATCAAAGATAAAAAGCAAGAGGTTACAGTTAGAAGCTTTGAGCTGCTGAAGGTCCATCTCAGTTCCAGAAGACGAAGGTTCTGTCTGCAGCATCATGCTCTCTGTGTTAGTTTTCCATCCGGTTATTAGATTTGTTGTGGTTAATTTAATGATTGAGCTGTCCTTTCCTGGACAAACCAGTTCTCCTCAGTAGGAGTTTAGATGGCTGGTTAGATAGCCCTAATTACACAGCATAAGATTCAGCCCAGTATGGAGATTAAGAGGTAGAAGGTTGTGTATCCAGTGGAGCTGAAACCATGATAAAGCTAACTCTGAGTTATGAGCTACTTATGTATATCTGTGCAGTGCATGAATTACATGCCACAATGTCTGTTGGACTCAACATTTTCAGATTTTTTTGGCATGTTACACGGAGGTGGAGAAATTCAAAACTACAGGTAAAATTCCTTCTGCCCACAGCCCTTCTCCTTCACCTGCCCGCTTAGCATTCCCTCAGGTGTAGACAGGATGTGCAGTCCAAAGTAGATCAGATGTTGTAATGCTCTGCAGCAGCCTCTCTTAAGGCACCAGAGGCTGTAACTGCCTCACTGATGTGGGTCACAGGTGGTGCAGCTGTTGTATCGTGGGATGCAAACTCTGACTGTTCCTCAAGGCACAGAAATGAGTTGTTCTGCCCACCAGTGCTCTTCTGTGAGTTAAAATGCTATAGTTAAAGTGTTCCCACCACTTCCCTACAAATCATAATCAGAAGGAATGGGAGACTGGGTGATCCATGAAATAGTGCAAGACAGAAGCAGTTCCCTGGTCCTGTGGTGATGCATTATGTGTAGCTCTGATCTGTAGAGCTCAAGTCTTCTCCTGGGGACAGACTCTGGCAAAATGTGTCCTTTGACCTGTGGTCAGGCATTGGCTGGAAGAATGTCTAGTTGATGCTGGTCAGAAATGTAATTGGGAAAGTGCTAGCAAACAGCATGATCACAGATCCAGGGCTTCAGCCTGCTCCCTGAACCTGTGTTGTTTTCTGCCGTAGGTACAGTTTTAGTGACTTGTTTTAAGCTTAGCACAAGAAAGAGTTTTGCTGTAGGGATAAGATTTAAAACGAAGACTATATGTGAGATTGTGTATATGTGAGTAGTTACATACACACATAGCTGTGGACCGTTAATTATCTTAGTTTTCTTGGACTCTCATGGTTGTTTGCATGGTAGCTTGCCTGTGCCTTGAATTATAGGCTCTTTGGATGTATAGACTCAGTTTCTTTTGCATATAGCATAAGAAACATCTGACTGGAGACTGGAAGACTCACATATTCACGTGCAAGCTATATAAACAGCAGTTGCCCAGAGGAATTCTGCACAAGCACTGGAAGTACTTGCCTTTAGAAGAACTGAGTCATGCATGGGGAAAGTCTACCCACAAATAGGATCACTGCACAGAAGGGCTCAGTGCCAGTGTCCTCGCTCTCCTATGCACTGCAACAGGAAAACACTGTAAAATCCAAGAGTACTTTTAAACAGATACTGTTGAAATGTTATTAATGACATTCATATATATATATTTAAAATTATAAAGAAACTTAACCTCTAAATTTAAAGAAGTAGCAAAGTTATTAGATTACTCTTCCTTACTATAGCTGTTTTACATCAGCTAAGCTGTTCAAAGCCCAGCAGTTTAGTTTTTCAGTTTTGAGATCGAAGTCTCAGTGTGCTAAGCCTAGAAAGTTAGCTGGTGCATATATGTTGAGAGCGAAGGAGGGGAAGAAAAGGGAAACTTGCTGTCCAAACCTTTCTTCTCCCATTAGTGCCACTTAGGACAGCACAGTACAGCAGTGTGACTATTTAGTTACCTATATCAAATATTTGTGTCACAAATGGATCCACCTTTAAGTAATGAAATACCACTGCGCCTTGTCTTATGACCTAAATTGGGAGTGTAAGACTTGGGTGTAGACAAGATCCTAATAAACCTTTTGGTCAAAGCTGGTATGTCAAAGTGCAAAGGAAATGGACAAAAATTGGAGAAATTGGTAGTTCAGTTCCTATGCATGGAACAGATGCAGATTTTACAAGAGAGTATGTCGGCTTGTTCTACTGAGGGATTTGGGGTTGGTTTTTTTCTTTTTTTGAAGGGCAGGCGTCCCCCATAAGCCTTGGATTTTACTGGTTTTTTTGATGTTAGCTCTTTGACCAGCCACCTGCCATGAAGAAGCCGTTCTTGATTCTTGGACTCTATTTCTGCCCTATCAACCTGTGAGGTTCGTAATGAAGTTTTCTTGTTCACTTCTGTCAAGAGATACACACATCACATAGAGGAAGGGCTTGAGTTCCTCGCTTTGGAAATGTAAATTTTTTTTCAGTGCAGTTGTTATATAAACTCTTTTGTTTGAGCTACTCAAGAGTTTCTGAAACTGGTTGCTCTAGAACTTGTAGGAATCTATACCTGCAAAGATACTGTGATAGAGTGGAGCTATGTAGTTCATATCAATCCATTCCTTCCTTTTTGGATTACATTTTAACCTTGACTAGCAGATATCTTCATGGCTACATGTCCCTTCAATCTGCCTCAAGCCTGAACTGCTGCAGACATAGTGATTTTGCCATGCTCTTCCTCTTTGCTCTCAGCTGTTTATTCCTGCCAGCTTGCTTTTGCTCATGTTGATGTTTTGGTGTCACACTGTGAGCTGGATCAAAGATCAGCTCCAATGGGATACAGTATTTGTTTGGTTTGTTGTTGCTTATTTTCAGCTGGTATAAGAGAGGGCATGGGTTGCTGATGAGGAGGAGGCAGCCGTTTCGCAGGAGCCCATATTTTGCAATAAAGTGACTCTGTAGCTAGAGATTGTAATTCCTGTAATTAGTTAGTTGAACTGTTTTGGCTATCCTGTTGTATGGCTAGCTTTCCACGAAACAGCAGAAAATCCCACTGAGTTTTTCACAGCTTCAGGCTCTCATAGTGTTTTTAATGTGCAGTCAGTGATGCTATCATTATCTCACATCGAGCAGTGTTTTGTGTTGCTGTTACCTACCAGTTTTGAAGGATCTTTTCCTGGGAGGTAAGGAAAATTATAGTTAGAATAGTTTGCAGTGAAGAGGCTAGCTAAGAAAATGCAAAATGTTAGCCTCAAAGGTCAGTGTTTCAGAAAGTTGAGAACCAAAAGGTTTAGTATGAGAAGTTGTGTGATCTTTTCTATTTCAAGGGAGACTGACCTCCAGATGGCATAGAAGTTTGTGTATATATCCATCTTCTTCATTCAGATTGACTGAAATTAAAAATAGTACAATAAATGGAAAAATATATGTGTGAGGAAGAACATATTTGAAAAACACTACATTAATGTTTTGTGTTTTTTCAGGTATAGTTTGTTTGCTTTGCTGGACTATAATATATTTTACTGTTTTAAGTTATATGTAGACAGCATGTTTGTGTCTTCACTGTGGTGATTTCATGCACTAATACTGAAGGTTAAAACAAATCCTATTTTACTTTTTTTCTTTCAGAAAAGCAGAGAAAAAATGGAATAAGAATATGAAAGACTGCTGTAATTGCCCTTTTGTGTTCCTATTTCTTAAGCACACTGGTGTCACAGTGCATCCAAGTTTGCATAGGTTTAGGGTTTTGTTTTGCAGCCACTAGTTCCAGGACAAATAAGGTTCATAAGTACTTAACATACTTAATGTGTGTTCAAATAGTATTGAACAACAGAGAAGTTAAGTGACCCATTCAGAACATGAAAACTATTTACCAGTTCAATTTTGTGGAAGGTGCTGTCAGGGCAGCAGGTAGAAGAGAACTAGGAACTCCAAACCTGGTAATGAGGTAGACAGTTCCCACTAGTTTACTTCAGTTAGTCAGGGCCATTCATGGTAACAAATGTTATTCTGAGTTCATGTGGCTATAGCCTCATCCTGTATTTCAGTACTTGATAAGTGATGTATTTGGAAACATGTCAGTGTGCATGTATAAGATTAGATATGTATCGGTGGCTGCTATATTTCTTGCAATTGTATACATGCTATAATAGAGTTTGCAATGAATTTTGGTCAAATTTTCACCCCAAAAAACCCCAAAACCAAACCCATAAAACTTGTGTTTTAAATTATGTTGACATTTTGTTTAAGAAAGAAACTTTAATTTGCAGATTCCCAGATCTGTTGGTTTGGGTTTTTAACATTCATGTTCCATCTAAAATGTCTGAATCCTGCAACTGATGAAAGCTTTAAGGTTGCAGAACACTTAATTGTGGCTAGAAGCTTCATCTTTGGTTGAGATGAAAATATGATTACTGAGTAATACAATGCAATGCCTGCTATAATCTATCTCCCCAGCAGTAGGTCACTGTGACATACATTATTGAAATAAGTAAATTCAAAGCTTGGGCAGGGAGGGAAGCAGAAGTGCAGGATAATGTATTTCCTTTGGTTTAGTATCTGGGCTAGTAGACAAATAAATCAGAGGAAGGGCACCCGTTATATTTTGTATTCCTTTTGGTAATAATATAATAATAATGTTTGTAATCCGCATATTGCAGCTTTCATTTTTTTTTACAAACAAGTTTCATTTGCTGTTCTTTCCTGGTTTTGTGCTGCCTACCTGTGTTTTCAGTAACTTATTTAATTGACAGGAAGCATGTGATAAGTGCAGTTTTCTTCTGTGTAAGGTATCTTACTGTGTGCCTTAGCAAAAATGTCACTTCATAGCTATAGAAAGCAGTAAGTCATACTTGCACTGGGTACAGGATATCAGAATTTCATCCATTTTAATATTGCACTCTCTTAGAATCTGCTTGATAAATGTATGTATGCTAACACTTCAATGCACGTACGATTTTTTTTTTTTACAGCAATAAGGACTAGAAGATGGTAGCTGACTAAAATGTTAATGCGTTGTAATAAGAAGAAAATACGCCAACTTCTTGATACTGCTTCACTCCTTTGCACTTTGGTTTTGTTCCCAGGCAAGGGATTCTGGAGGGGAAAATGCTGTCTTATGAGTAGTGAGGAAATTATTAATTCTTTTGACTGTTAACTCCCATTCTTGCACTTGCTGATCTGTAGATGTGGATTGGTGTAAAAAGGTATGGTGAAGTAATGCATTGGGCAACACATCATACAGTCCACTGTTAAAGGTAAAATATTTGCTTAAACAGTGCTCCACAGGCAGAGGTACATCACTTTATACAAATGAAGCTATGACTGTCACATGCTGCTGCCCTGTAAAAGAAAAAAACATTTGTTCTCTACAGATGAAGTTAAAGACAACCACTGAAAAATGGGTCATCTAGGGTTATAAAGATGCCCAGCTTGAGCCATTGTGTCAATTAGGTTTTTAATGTGAAATATTAAAAAAACTGTTATCTCTGTGGGGAATAGCATTAAAGGTAGCAGGCGGCTTCATTTCTTGGTCATGCATCTGAGATCAGATCAGCTTTGTATTAGCATGCTGGTAGTGACAGATGTAGGAATTACACACGTAAATAATAATTTTGGCTGCCCCCCAGCAAAATACTTAAGGGAGATCAGAGCGCCTAGTTTGGTCTCTTAACTGAAGAGGAGGCAGTGTACCACCAGTCGGGTGTCTGAGCAGAGGGCACAGTGACTGGTGGGAGTGAGGGCTTCAGAAATACATTTTGGGTGCTTCACATGTGACTATACAATAGGATGTAGTTTCCTGAACAGCACTCCCACACCATGCATGGCCAGCACAGACACGGCTGTGGTTCAGTGGTGAACCAGGTTTGGACACAGATAAAACCAAAGAGCCTTTTTTTGGCTGGTTGAATTCCTCAGTCCTGTCCATAAGCTGGTACAAAGCCAGAGCAGTGCAAGGTGTGGGCTGCAACTGGAGCTGGTGGACAGGGCTTGGCAGTCACTCGAGAGGTGTGCCTTCCTGCTTCTCGGGCTGAGACATCTTGCTGCCAAACACGGCAGAAGTGAAGATGTTGCAGGAGCAGATATGCCTATGTTTAATGTGGATTCTGGTTCTTGCTTTCCTTAGTCACAATCCAGGTAGGAGGCCTGTCTTTCATCAGATAAGCACCTGCAATGTGCCTGTATTTATTACTTCTACAAACACAGCAGCTACCATAGTGTTTTTTCAAAAAAATATCCAGGCTTTGGAGGAAGACATGACGATGATGGTACCTTTTTGATCCAATGATTTAAAACCCAGGGAGTCAGAAGAACAGATCCTTACTCAATTTAAGGAGCTTGGCTTGCATTTTTGGCCGTTAGGTGTGGTCTGTAACAAGTGGGCGTTTTGGCACAGCCACAGCTCACCGTTAAACAATGAAGAGCAAAAGGAGGTATGTGACTTCCAGGTTGTAGTTGTGGCATTAGGTTGAGACCCTTGCACTGGGCCCCTTCTCCCAGGACCACTTCTAATTTAAGCTTCATAACCCATTCTGATCTCTGTAGAGCCCCTTCAGAAGACCAGGTACTCCCTGGTGATAGCCTTGGCAGTGGAATTTATAACTAGAAGACTGTAAACTGGCTGCTAATTTTTAGGTGATCTCACACATATATTGGGGCAACTGAATAAGCTTCCTGGATTTTGTCTTTTGGCATTTGAGCCATGCGGTGAATTTTGGGCGGCAGTTCGTATGCTTGGACCAAGCTACTTGTGCACTGTTTGATTGGGGCCTTTCCTGGCTTTCGCAATTAGTTTTGTATTCTCTCTTTTTTAAAAGAAAAAGAACAAGTTAGCTTCCACAGCTTCTTGTGTTTTTAAAACTGACACTTCAAACGATGTTAGACTTTTGCTGGGCAGGTACTCTCTTAATTTAAGAGCAGTGGTTTTAAAACAGACTTTCCAGGTGGTTTGGTGCCCACCTTGCAAACGTGTGTTTTCTTATTTATACAGATCCAGTGTCCATCTTGCCAATTTGTCTGGTGTTTCAAGTGCCACTCTCCCTGGCATGAAGGCGTTAACTGCAAAGAATACAAGAAGGGAGACAAGCTTTTGCGTCACTGGGCCAATGAGATTGAACACGGGCAGAGGAATGCCCAGAAGTGTCCAAAATGCAAGGTGAGCTGCTCTCCCGTGGCTTGCAGGTAGTGGCTTCAGTCCTTTTAAATATGCAGATATTTGTAGCTTCTGCTCAGCATTGGAAATGGAATACATGCTTGCTGTGTAGATTCTTGTCAATGACACATTGAGAAAAACAGATCATAAGTTTTACTTGCTGGTTCCTGCACTGATTCTGCAGAATCTCTGCATGAAAAGAAACATGGAAATCATAAGAGGGGGGCTGTCAGGTTTTCCAGAGAGATTGGGTGAATTCAGTTTCTGAGTAAGGCAGAAGGTAGTCTATCAACAAGTTAAAGCCTCCCCCCCGTAGTTAAGATTTGGCAAAACCACAAGTTTTTTACGATTAAATGTCAGTTCTTCACAGCCCTTTCTCAGGATGTAGTTTAATTTTCAACACTGAAGTGCAGTCCCCCACCCTAAAAACATCATTAATCACTTTCGGGGTAGGAAATATTTCCTGCTGCTCAAATGAGATGCAACAGTCCTGCACACCTCTGCCCCAGCTGCCCTTAATTAAGGTGGCCATTCTGTTTGTTCACTGTTTTTTTTTTCACAGCACTTATCTCCAGCTACTAACAGAGTAGTAAGTCAAAACCTTGAGAGTGCCATGGTGGTGGGAGACTTTTTTTTGAAAGGGAGTACCTAATCTGAACCTATCTATGGCTCTACATCTACCTCATGAAGAGGACAAAGTAAGGAAACTGGAGCATTTGGTAGGAAATAAATGTTGAATGGGAAGATATACTTCTAAATGCCCACGTATACTTCTAAATGCTTTTATCACACTTTGAGCCTTACTCTGGGCAAATAAGGGGATGTTTATTGGTTTACTAAGTTTCTTATTTTGGTCTTGGGAAAAGAAATGCCTGTGATGCCATAGCTTGAAATTGAAAGATTTCAAAACACTAAGAAAAATTCAAAGAGCTCTGAAATCAGCAGTTGGTTGTTTACTCTTCCTCCTGCATGCGCATGACATTTGAACAGAGTTTTAACAGCTTGCTCTTTGGTAAGAGTTGATAGGTTTGAGCCAATTCTAAAAATGTTCACTTTCTGGGAAGTTTTACAGTAAAATCCTTTCACAAACTTTGTTCCTTTTGGAGTGGGAAGAAGTATCTGTTTAGTTTTTAATTATTTGACTTCTGTCCAGATTCAGATTTTATGACAATGCAAATGATGCAACTATTAAAATAAGTCGTCCAAAAAAAAAGAAAATGCACAAAGCAAAAAAGTATGAATGTGGAAAAGCAGCGGAAGTGGGCTGGTAGCTGGAAAGAGAAAGAAACTAAAACTACAAAGCCTAATGTGTTTACCCTTAAGAAGTTTTAAATTGAAAAAGCCAAATGTACAACTGTTTTCACCATCTTCAAAATAAAAGGCTGAATGCTTGAAACTTAGGCAGGTTAAGTCACAACTTTTGAAGCCTGAAGTTGTATGAGTTTGGCTTTTCATTCCAAAAAGACTTTGTTTCTTTTCTTAATCAAAAGAAAATAAAACTTCCAGGAGGCAGTATGGAAAGTTATGAAACTAGCACAGAAAAAGAACCTTTGTTAACAAGTCCTTTCTGGTAATGTAGTTTATAAGTGAATATTGAAGGAAGAGTTTGACCTTTTCATAAACTGTATTGCTACCCCCCACTACTGGTATTTTTAATTCAGAGGTGAAAAAAATTCTTCCTGCCTATAGCCTCCAAAATGTTTATATCAACACATTGTTTGTTTTTAAATCAAATCTATAACTAGCAAGTAATCAAAAGAACCACTTAGAAGTGGTTACTGTTCTCTTTCTTTCTTCTTTCTTAATTTGTTATGAAGTAGTTATAACAAGTACTTCTTATGCAACATTCTTCATCAAAACATTAATAGGTGTCTGGACACATGGGGGTAAACATACCAACAAACAGTTAACAACTGTAAGTCAGGAGGATCGCAGCTAATGCTTTCTCTGCCTCTCTCTCTCCTGCTACCCTGCCAAACCTCTGTATAAAATAACATTAAATCAGATGACTACCCTATTTTCCAATAAAATAGAGAAAGGAGTGACAAAGAAAGCAGAGTTGGTAACATACTATTTGATTTATCCTTCTGGATCAACATAGGCAATGTTTCAGGTGACAACATTTTATTTTGATATGTGCATATATTCTATTTAAAGAACCTCTTTCATGTTTTGGTTACAAATTTGCAGCAATCAAAATTGGCAAGCAGATTGAGGAAAAGTCAAGATTAAATTGTGTCAAGATATTAGTCTTCAATCTTTACACTAAAACTAAAGCTAAGAGAAATTAAAGGTAGAAACTTCAGTAGGGGTAGAATTTCATTACTGAGATAACTTGTAAAATTACTGGTGACTTCCAAAGTGTGACACTGATTACAATGTAAACTGTGACCATACTTCATGTATATCTTCTGGAGATAATTATATATACACACAGACTGTGTTTCTTTAAGTAGCGATACCATAGAGATGTAGAATGCACAATTATCTTGTCTGGGCGTGCAGGCGAGAAAACGGGAACACTCTTATCCTGCGTGTATATATAGGCAGATCCTTAGGCAAGTATTCACAGGTTTTTCAGTGGTTTTGGTAAGTGCTTTGAAAGAACATAATCATTTGTAATGTGAATACTAGTGGCACTGTTAAATAAGCTTAAACTTCATTACTTTTTCCTGTACATGGACACATCTTTAGTGCATCTAATAGAAATAGCTTATATTTACCTGGTCTCTCTAAGATATGCTTACATAAGCAAATAAAAATGCTACATGCTGTCAAAATACAGAACTGTAGATTCATTTTGTGAATATATATCAGTATGGAAATATTACAAAATGCTACTTTTAAAAAATCATATCTTAAATTAATTTTGATGTATTTTTTGTTTTTAGTAGAGCCTTTTCCAAATCTTTTATACACTTTTTTAAAGAAACTCAGCATAGACTATTTTTCTTAACAAGACTTGTCCAAAAAGTGCTTGTCTTGTTCTAGAGGGAGCTGACTAATTAGTGCAAATTTGCTACATGTTGTTAGATGCCTCTTCATAAAACCTATAACCTTATTTGTCTTTCCCCATGACTGTTTTAGGTTTTTGTTTTTTACAATTTCTTGCGACAACATGTTGGCAGCAAAATGCCTTTTTTCCACAAGTGTTTTTTCAGTACAGCAAACCAAGGAAGTACTTCATGTTGATGTTACCTTACCATAGATTTCAAAAACAACACTGCCTGAGGAAACAATAGTGGCTCTAGCTTTGAAAGCTTTGAGCAGAAGCAAAAACTGAAGCTAAGAAGGATGTCAATGCAAATCAAGAGTATATGCTTCTCATCTGTGGGTTCACTGTTCTGAATAATATGAGCATTATCAAATAACATGGGGCATAGTTTTTGATGGTGCTCTGCAAATTATTTCTCATCCTCTGGAGCAAGGAGAGTCCTTGCCTGTATATGAAGGGATAAGGCTGTGCACCAGGTTTTCTTTAGGAGTGGAGAAGAAATGGCCACTCTTATCCTCAGATCTCTTGGAAGTGGTTTTCTGGGAAGATTTCTGTGAGAGGGTAAAGTAAGGGTGTGAAATAGCCAGTGTGCTACTTCAGTTGTTTCCTTAAGACTCTGAGCTCTGTGTGCTTTACTGTTGGTGTGTAAATTTGACCCCTCTTGTTCTGGGAGCCATTCTTGGGTTTCTGAGTGACTAAACCTTTCCCTGTAAGGTGAGGGTATATCTCTGGGTTGGAGAAGGCTCTGGGCACAGAATGAAGATAATAAACACTGACGGAATGCCTGGAGGCAGAAAGTGGGCTTACAGTCATCATACATCATGCCTCCTTCTCCCTGCCGTGCTGCTGGGGAGCCTGCAGTAACAAGGCACCAAACCCTGCACGGCCACAGCTAACTATAGCAAGCCTCATTCCCGGCCCCGTGCATCCCCCCAGCTGCTTGCTGCGTGCTGTGGTTTTGCCAACGGAGCAGGAACACTTGTGTGATATCTGACCCATTGGTGATCGCTTTCCCAACCTATAGATTTGTAATCCATCTCTGTCAGTGGATTATCCTGAGGGGAGGAAGGCATGTCCATGTGAACCAGAGCTGAAGTTGATGTGGTGAGATGTCATGTCTTAGAATGGAAAGCAGCCTGACTGAATCATACAAAGCCCATCTGGCATTGTCTGTCTGTGTGGGTATGATAGGGAGTCCAAGCCCTGCATCTAAGGATTTGTATTTATTTATTTTTAATGAATGCTCTCCTCACTAAAATAAAGTGTTTTACAAAAAAAAAAAAAAAAACTAGAGGCAGCTACAACCAGTTTTTCCAAATTTGCAGCTTTTGAAGACAGTTATGTATGTGGAGATAAGTATTTGCTAAACATTTTTTAATACTTTACTTTTTGAAGAAGCAAAGATGAAGTACATGTAGTTGCAGTGTGTGTCTGTGAGAAAATAAATCCTGTATCAACTTTGTTTTAAGAGGACAGTATGTCTGGAGGATTTAGAGCAGAAACAATTAGATTTAGGAGTGACCGGAGCGGTGCCTGCATAACTCGATCTGGGGCGCTTCTAGGAAGGTGTGGGTAGAAAGATGGCATGCAGTGTCTGAGAAGTGGGTAGTTCTGAAAGGTATTGAGGGTAGAACATGTAAAGCTATTGCCAGCAGCTCCTTGAAGTTCTTACTACCAAAAAAAAATTAATTTATTTTTGAAATATGAAGTAGTTTTGGTTTGCATCCAGAATTTTTATAGGCTCCAGGCTTGTACAGATTTTTAATTAGGATATGTGGTAACTTAGTAGATTGGGTTGGAAAGTTGCAGAAGAGAAGAGTTCAACAGTCTTAATTCAAAATGAAAAAGAAAACAACCAGTTAATTCTTGTTAGTCTCATAAGATCTCCTTCCCTCATTTACGTTGTTTAGATAGAGATATGTCACTGAATCAGCAGATAAGGAAAGGTACCTCTAAAATGAATAATTTCTATGTAGGTGCTGTCTGAATTTCAATCCCCTGAAAAACTAATCGGAATTAAATTTTAAAGTTAATTTGTTAAAATACATTAAGTCCTTACTAAAATTTCTTAATTTCATATTAAATTAATCACTTAAGAATTAAATTAGGTAAACTATGGCTTCATGCGTAGGGTCAACTTTTCTTCATATAAAACCTGAAAAGTAAAAGCAAAGGTCAAACTGACAGTATCCCTTGTAGAAGAAAATAGTGTATAACTTCAGAAGTTATGCTTGAGTTGGTACACTATTGGGTGGACTTCTCTTTCCACTTAGCTTGCAGTTAAATGCTTAATGGGAAAGTTTTGAAGTCAGGTGCCTTATAAAACTCATCAGCAATGTTATTTTTTGGTGCTTCTGGAAAACAGGGCACCTGTGATACAGGTGAGGGAATAACATGGATGAACTTGCAGGCTTCCTCGGGGTAGAGGGGCATAGCTGCTTGGACAGTCTAGTGGCATCCCTTCTATGGAATGAACGCAAGCCCAATAGAATACTTGCTCACTATAAAGTAATATTTTATAGCCCAATCCTCTCTTTTGTGAATGTCTGTCTCCTCTTTTGTGCAAAAGGAGCATTTGAAAGTGTAGCAATATGAATACTGTTGGCACAGGGATGTTGGCAGGTGTACTGTTAACTGCATCTGCCCTGAGATCTTTTACCGGAAGTATTGCTGGTGGAAAACATCACTTTGTTACATGTATAAAGTGCCAGTTTCAGTAGCTGTTTCAGGTGAGCAAGATTTCTCAGATCCCAACTGAACCACGATCAGCACCCTCTCTGTCAGACACCCCAGGAGTCATAATTATCTCTTGAGGCAAGAGGCTTCAGTTGTACCTGAGCTTTCAGCATCTCTGGTGCTTGCAGGGCCACTGAGTGGCGATGTCCTTGTCTTTATTTGTACCTCCCTACAAAATAAATACATGTAGATATGAAGTTCAGGAGGCATTCATTCATCAGAAGTTTCAACAAGTAAAATTCCAACTGGATGTAAGGGAAAAACCATTCCCAGAGAGGGTGGTGAAGCATGGGACAGGTTGCTCAAAGAGACTGTGACCTACCCATACTTGGAGATTTTTAAAATCTAGTGGGATGAGGCCTGGAGCAATCTGATCTGACTTTGAAGTTAGCCCAGTTTGGGGCTAGGAGTTAAAATAGATGACCTCTGAGGATCACTCCAGCCTCAATTATAAGGTAACTTTATCTGCTGTTCCATTGCAAAGCATGGTCTCAGAACCGGGGGGGTCTTTAGCAATTTTGTGAGCTAACAAAATGTGTGTTTGCCACCCCATTAGCTGTAATTTTAGTTGGCAAGATTTAGAAGTAGCTGTGTAATCATAGTTGATTTAGTGAAATACTCAGCCCCAGGACTACCCTCTCTCCTAATACTGTCGGAACTATAAACTAAAACTGAAGCCTCACAAAATTGTGCAAAGTAGGTAAATGAACCAGTTTAGTGGAAAAGTACATAGATACAGGTATCGAGTTTTTTCAATCAGGTGAACAGCAGAAAGATGGATGTAGAACCTAGGCAGTCCAGCTTGATGCTGTACTGTGGCCATTATGAAAGCTTGACATAATTCTTTTATACTGTTGGTGAAATCTTTTTTTTACCAAAAAAAAAAAAAATCCCTTTTCAAATCATTCACTTTTAACAGCAGAGCCTTTCTGGTGTTTATTACAAAATGCCAAATCAATTTGTGATGGTAATAGGAAAGGGAGTGGGGCCACAGGTGGCATAAGAGGGAAACCCATCTGTGGAGGGGTCAAATGGAGTTCATAACTATATTTACTGTGCTGCTTTTATATTTAATAAAGTTTGGTGTTAATGTGTCTCCTTCAGTACATATGACACAAAGAGCATTTAAAGAAGGAGAATTATTTAGGAAGGCATTACTTAAGTGGAAATAATTGTAACTCATGTTTGATGCCCTAAAACATGTATTGGTAAGCCATTATTGTCTTAGGACGGCTGCAGGATTGATTAATACAAATGCCTGGTTAAGCAGGGGGGTTGCTTGCAGTGTCTTTTCATCTGACTCATGAACTGCATGGGGTAGTGCCTACTTTCCTGTGGTTAGGGAGGGGAAAAAAATTTTTTTTTTCTTCTGCTCCCACAGATCCACATCCAGAGAACAGAAGGGTGTGACCACATGACCTGTTCCCAGTGTAACACTAATTTCTGTTACCGTTGTGGGGAGAGATACCGCCAGCTCCGGTTCTTTGGAGACCACACGTCAAACCTCAGTATCTTTGGATGCAAATACCGCTACCTCCCCGAGAGACCACATTTACGGAGATTAGTGCGAGGCTCTGTCTGTGGTGAGTGGATAAATATTCCTTGTGGAGAGCTACACAATGAGGTGATTGGGGGTGGGAGGAGTGTCAATAATAGTGAAATAAAAGCTATTGGTTTGAAGTATCAGATGGGCAGCCTGTTGTTTAGTTATGTAAAAGGTGGTTTAGTAAATATATTTAAATACATTTGTACTCCCTTTTTCAGTGGACTGTGTATGAATAAGTATCGTGTCCTATTCTGATACCTTCTGTTTCCCAACCTTGTTTAAGTAAGCAAACTGGAAAAATGCATGTTGCTGGCTGTGATCGTTACTCTAAAAGCATATAGGAGAAGTGGATCAGGGCAGGAACCTTTTTTAAATGAACCTCTGTCAAGGATTCATTTGGATAAAGTGTTGTTCGGATTTGAACCTGACCGGCTTCAACCAAACTATTCTAGTTTGTCCGTTTAAATAGGAGGACACATATCTTTTTAAATGTTAGCTTTGGTTCAGATAAAATCCAGTTTAAAACAAAATGTAACTATATATGTTCATTTCTCTCACAGGAATATAATGCCAAAAGCTTGACTTTTTAATTTTTTTTTTAAAGGCACTCCTAATTTGCTTTTGAACCTATAGAACCTATACAGAAGCATAGGAAAAAAAAAGTAGATTATTACTACCTTATGTGGTATCATACATATGCGTTAACTTCATTGTAGTGAGTTTGCAGCATATAAAGATATCTATAACATAGGATACGTTTGTATTAGGTCTTGAAAACTGGGGACCTATTAAGGAAAATAGGACCTTTTGTACTTTGAATTAAGGCATAGAAATTGGAGATGATTTGGAATTCACCTAGGATGCGGAAATGCTTTGATCTTATCAATTGGAGGTGTTGAATGTAGAGGCAAAGGTAAGAGACTGAACGTGTGGAAGCAGCAGTCAGCAGACCTGCAGTGAAAACAATACTCCTGAGCCAAACGTGTTGCAGTAAGAAAACTAGGTGATTTCCATTTTAGAGTAACACAAGAGTTGGCACACAGACTCATAGGCCTGGTAGTAAGAATTATTGGCTGATCTGCAAAGTTGTGGCGGACTGACAAACCTGGAAGGCTTGTTTAACAAATGACAACAAGTCATCCAGGCCCATTAGTTTGGCCTCGGGAACTTGCAAGGCTTTAGAACAAACTTTGAGAGGTGAATTAAAGATACAGAAATGAATGAGAGTGGATAACAATTCAAAACAACTGAATGTGCCTGCTCTGATACATTTTGTAGGGATAAATTCCAACACATGAGAAGATCTAGCCTAGATTAAAGACTGTGCTGGCACTAGGGCAGATGGGTATAAACTGCTAATGAATAAATTTAAGCTTAAAATTCAAGGTCTGTTTCAAAGCACTTATTAAGGTTTTAGAAGAGCTTTCAGTATCCTTCATGAATTTATACAGTTCTTAAATGACTTATGGTTTTGGTTTCCCCTAATCCCTGACACAGGTTGTAGGATTTCACTATGCATTGTGTTGAGAAAGTACTTTCATCCTTCTGTTATGTGTTTGTGTGATTTGTTTTGGTTTTTTATAATAGATTGCTGATCATTTCATTGGTTCTTTTATCATGAAATTAATCATTATCTTGGCTGTCAGTGGGAGACTGGTGAGCTAGATACATTTTCTTGTGTGACTTTTTATTTCATTCTCTTGCTATGGAGAGGAAATACGTATTTAAGCAAACATGGTGATTTTGTAGCCTTTGTAGTGAAGGTTCTTCGGTTTCTATGAAATCTGGGTGAGTGGAGTGTGCAGAAAGGAAAGAACACTTCATGGCAGGCTATCATGGTTTCTGTTGAGAAGCAAATGTTAGTGCCTACAATCACAAAGTGTTCTGTAATAAAAATAAGGGGAAAGCATTTGTGGCAGCGTAATCTTAAACATACTTTTCTTCAGAAACCGTGGTTTTGTAGAGGTAATAGAAATCGTAGAAAGAAGAAAATAAACTGGGAGCAGAAATGGTCTCTGGATGTGATGGCATTTCTCTCCTCTCCTTAGCCAGCATATTTTTTACAGAAACTTTGTCCTGTGACCAGTACAGTAAGGTGAAACTGCTTTTATCCTTCAGTCCCAGTGGACTTAGCGATTTCATTGTTATAGTAATTATTTGGCTAAGTTGTTGAAGGCAGGATGTTTGGTGATAACTGGAGTGAGAACTATATTCAAAATAATTTGCTAAGAACTTCATGGATATGTAACAGGACACAACATGTGCAGGGTCCTGCAATTGGGTTAGGACAGCTGGGCAACCCCCAGTATCAATGCATGCTGGGGGATGAAGGGATTGAGAGCAGCCCTGTGGAGGATGACAGCTTGGGGGTACTGGTTGATGATAAGCTGGACATGACCTAGCAGTGTGTGCTCACAGCACAGAAATCCAGCCATGTCCGGGGCTGCATCAAAAGAAGCGTGCCCAGCAGGTCAAGGGAGGTGATTTCCCCCCCCGCCCCCCCCCACTCTCGTGAGACCCCACCTGGAGCACTGCATCCAGCTGTGGGGCCCCCAACATAAGAAGGACATGCTCCTGTTGGAGTGAGTCCAGAGGAGGGCCACGAAGATGATCAGAGGGCTGGAGCACCTCCTGTAAGAGGACAGGCTGAGAGAGTTGGTGTTGTTCAGCCTGGAGAAGAGAAGGCTCTGGGGGGACCCTATAGCAGCCTCCCAGTACTTAAAGGGGGCCTACAGGAGGGATGGGGAGGGACTCTTATCAGTGACAGGATAAGAGGTAATGGTTTTAAGATGAAAGAGGGTAGATTTAGATTAGATACTAGGAAGGCATTTTTTACTGTGAGGGTGGTGAGGCACTGGAACAGGTTGCCCAGGGAAGCTGTGGATGCCCCATCCCTGGAGGTGTTCAGGGCCAGGCTGGATGAGATTTTGAGCAACCTGGTCTAGTGGAGGGTGTCCCATTGGACTAGATGACCTTTAAAGGTCCCTTCCGAACGAAACTATTCTATGATTCTGTGTAATAATGCAATTCAATCAAATGAAGCTTTTTGCATGGTAGACAGCATTTCAAAGATGATTCTGAAAGCAGCATGTTTTCAGATCTGAATGACCTGTACTTCTGTCCCAAGACAGAGTGCAGGATTCACTTGATGTATGCATGGCTTTGAGCACTACAAAGGGAAGCATGCATTTCTAGGATCCAACCTTCATTAGCAATTTTATAATTTAAGTCAGTCTGATTTGTAAGAAGTCGCCTATATACATTTGATAGAACCCTTTAAACAGATGCAAACTTGTATTAGAACTTAAATCTGTTTGTAAGTAGATACTTTTACTGGCCCTCCTGCTTAAACTTGGAAGACAAAACTTTTTATTTCTCATATGCTAGTGATTAAATTTTTTATCTAGAACTAATATTAATTTTTTACATGACAAAGAATTCTCTAAGGATTTATGGGATTTTGTATTACCCTAAAAACCACAACCAAACCCAAAGTTTTACAAGGGAAAAAATATTCCCTTGTGTTGCCCTAAATGTTTCATCCTTTTGCAGAAAAAAATCATTTTTTTAATCGCAAGTAATGCAACCCCTCTGAGGCATCTGCAAATACAGTTGCTGCGTTACTACAGATAGCTAAATCTTTGTGCTTAGTAACCCAGTAGAGAAATTGTTTACTATTAATTTGAGCAGAATTGTGAAAAGGTTCCCTTTTTAGGCTTGTTCTATTTACAACCGTTTCTTTAAGTTTTCTTTAAAAACCAGCTTTGAACATGACCTGTTCATGGCTATTGTAACCTACTGATGAGTTCACCACATGGACTAATGACCCAAGATTTTATTCAGCTCTGAGGCAAGTTTTACATTTGCTTTCTCTGCTAGCAGTCTCGAGCTAACAGACATAGAACAGTTGATCTTCAGGAAATTCAGTGTCTGCAATAAACATCCTTAGTCTCAGCAACACTCCTTGGTGTCTCATGATGCCCTCTGTGATTAAAAGCCTCATAATACTTCACGCTATGACAAACAATGTGTATCAAACTGGAATTGGGTATAAAGTTATGTCCAATTCAGATTTGTAAAATGGAGCGTTTGATAATTGTTTTATACAATGCTGATAAAAATTGAGTAAAAGGTACATATCTGCTGCTTTGCAGTGGTTGTTGCTGTCTGTACTCTTACCTGATAGTAACTTGTGCAAATTGTGTTCAACTCATGTTAACTTGCTCCTTAATTTTAGTTTACAAAGGTAAAGAAAGATAAAGGAGTTAAATGTGGTAGATATATAAGGAGAAGAGTTATTTTGTTTTGTTTTTAAAGTTTAATGTTTAGAAGGAATGCATTGCTAACCAAAGGAAGGTATTGTTCCATGATGATGAAAGGTCATTTTATCCTTTAAGTTCAAATTCACAGGCAAAAAGAAAAAGACACTTGCATGTGCTTTATTTCAGCTCCTGAGTAAGTTTGTCAAATGTAAGTAAGCAAGTTCTTAAACTGAATTAGCTTTGGAACAGTTCTTTGTGTCTGCAAAGAAATTACTCCAGTCAAAAGCTAGCTTAGCCCTTACTGCAAACTCTGTTCCTGTGTACTTAGTCATCAGTTCAGTGGTTTAAGTTTTTAATAATTTTGGTACCAATAATTGGTACATAATAATTTTCTAACATTCTAATTACATGTTTATTAATAAAGTAAAGAGTTCATATGCTAACACTATCTTTTATAAGCTCTACTTTGAAATTATTAAAGGCTCTGGTAATGTTTTTAATGTTTTTAATTGCTAACTTTTGGAGTTTTCTTGAGGTTTTCCATCGCTCTACATTTCTTCTCCCATCTACACTTGAATAATTTATTTGACAACCTCTTTGTGTATAGAATGCAACACAGTGGAGTCCCAAGAAGGTCTACTATTAGGATGCCTAGCAACTAGAGTAATACCAATAATATTTGTGATTTTTTTTTTTTTCTTCTAGGAATTAATGTTTCCCACCCACAACACTGCTATGAAATTTAAAAGCTATCAAAACAGAGTGAAAAGGGCCAATTCATTTAACTGCTGTAAATATTTCCAAAAGATCTCATTTTTCCTTCAAACTTCCCAAATTAGTAGCACAGGTTATGGAGAGGTTTACATCACTGTTGAATGAAGTAATCCATTTACTGCAATCTGATACAAGTGACTTGAGAGCAGGAAGGGCAGGGAGGAGAGAGGTAACAAACTCACTTTTCTTCCCTTTCTAGAGTTGATCTTTCAAACACATGCTTAACTTAGAGGATTGCTTAATTTCAAATCCCTGATCAAACTGCTGGTGCATAGGTAAAAATGCCTGCCTTGGTGTTTTTTCAAATAGCTGAGACAAGTGACATTTTTGATCCAGGCGCTCAGCCAGCATAGCGAGGAAAGTTCTGCCATTCAGTTGAAAGCATGCAACGCAAGAAAGATAACTTGAATTCAAAGTACAGTTTTAATTGTTTCGGAAGGAGCCCTGCCTTCTTTCTGTGCACCTTTATAGTAAAGAATATGAGCACATTTTATTCATTATTGGTGTCTTATGCTCTAGCTGGTGTGCTGCACAGCCTCGCTGCCTTATTCATGTAAGAGCAGCAACATATCCTTTTAAATGTTGATCAGAAATAGACTTGGCTGTGGTTTGATTTGGACCTAAAATCACAACAGTACACAAGGACTTCACCATAGCCTTTTAAAGCAAGCAGAAGCGTATTTAGAAGTGATTCTCTCATCACCTTGAGCTAACCTAAACTCTCCAAGATGCTGGTTTGCTTGGCACCTTTCCAGGGTGGTTGCTGTACAGTAGGATTCCAGAGAAGCCAAATGATAGTAGCTTTATAGCTATCACATTCCTGTCAATGCCTGAGGGATTTCAGAATGGAAACAGAAGTAAATGCAAGCTGTAAGTGTTAATGTACAAAATGAGCTGTGCTCGAGGAATTGTGGTGGGTGAGGAGGGCAAAGAGAAATGTGTGCAGGGAGCTGTCTGAGTGGTGATAACCCCTAGCTGGATTTGTAGGATGAATTTACAAATAGGAATCCTGGTAAAGTATTAAAAAAAAACCACACCTTTTGAGAATCTGATATTGGAATACTTACAAATGGTTGGAAAGGGAAAAATAAAATGCCTACTTTGAATTGTTTAATGAATTTTACATTTCAGCTGGAAAACTACTCATCACACCCCTAATACTTGTTCTGGGACTGGCACTGGGAGCCATAGCTGTTGTAATAGGTAAGAGTTGCATATTTGAGTGAGTCTGATTTTTTTGCATTGACTTTCTGTGTGACATCTCAGTATATTCATCTCAAAGAGATGGACACAAAGTACAAATTTCACAGACAGTTTTTTGATATAAAGGATATGATTTCTGAAAAAATTGTCTTTAGAATTTTTTCTTCCATTTTATGCCAATTAGCTTTATTATTTTTTCCCAATTATTTGGTTATTAAGGCTTTTCTGAACCAAAATCTTCAGTATAGTTAAACTAGGAAAGGGCCTGAGTAATTTAAACATAGTCCCATTAATCAGCCCAGTGGATCACAATTCTAAGATCTTGGCCGTGTGCATGACAAGATTTTTGAGGCACTAGGCACAGTCCCAAGGGCCCTCTGGCTTGAAGATGCAACAACAACAAAGCAGGAAATAGGGATGAGTCGATCTCAAAATCTGATTCAGTGCATAGGCTACCAAATTGGATTCAATCACAAAAAATGGTACTGTGGTCTCATTTGGTATAGTATCAAAGCTCTGTTAATATGGCTGTATAACTGTGGATGTAGCTACACTAGCAAGTCTGCTCTTTGCCCAGCTTAACTGAATTATCCCACAAAAATTAAATAAGCCATAACAAAAAATGTGTAGTATGCACTCATGTAAGTGCGTATCCTCTATTTATGTTGGCAGTAATATGTCAGTTGCGGATCATGCTGCTTCAAAACTCTTCACAAAAGTACTTATTCCATTGAAAATTTGCAGTGTATGCCCAGCCCTGAGACACGTTGGGACGTGGCACTGTTCTTTTAATACAATAAAGCCAAAATATACCAGGATTAATAAAATTGTATGTAACCAGTCAGCACATAACCAAAATATTATTACAGCTTTTCTTGACTACATCTAGCCAAATAAGGAATATTGCTATTAATTTCAGTATTCAGGCTTTTTCCTGTATCAGTATTCTGAGCTGGAGTCACTGAAGAGATATATATATCTCTCTCTATAGCTATATTCTTTTTAGTGGTGTTTTAATGCCAAAAATATAGGCAATAAAGACTTAATGCCAGTAAAGCTTATTTTGCTCAGCAATCTGGTATAATTTATGCTGGGAAAAAACACTCATTTGCTTATATTAAAAATTGAGAGGGTTTTGCAATAATGCAACAGCAATAATAGTGGTAATACCCAGTATGCCACTGAACTCCCATCCTTGGTATGGCTGGGTAAGACACAATCAAGAGTAGCAGTATGAACAGTTCCAAAAACATTCATTATTTAAAGGAAAGTTTTGGTTTTGAGGTAATTACAGCAATATTTTACTGCCAGTACAACTGTTAAAGTAATCTCAGTGTTGTAGCCAAAAGCCATTTTTATGCCATTTCCAAGGCTGTTGGGCAAAGCAAGGACCCTGGTGACTGCAGTAAGTCTTTTGTTATCTGTTGTTACTGTAGTGGTGTCTGAAAAGGAATGCTTTTCCCATTTCGGTCAGCTGGTGGCAAGAGAAGGGGGGAGATGCTTCTTATTTGGGTTTGAAAGACTACCTGTTATGACAAACTATTTTTCACTTGAATAAATCTGATTTATTTTTCCTTTTACAGCTTCCTTTCTCTCAAAGGCTTTTAAGAATAAATAGTTCTCTGCACAGGCAAGGATAAACATTTGGAATTACCTCACAATAGATGAGGATGTTTGTAAAATTACATAATTTTTTTTTTAAGAAAGTAAAGCTATAACATTCTGTCTCTATGGCATGTGAAGCTGGTTGAAAGCTAGTTTAGTTTAAATCAGCCTTGGTTTTAGATCTAAGGATTGCCAAAGTGCTTTGAAAAGGTTTAAGTTTGTATGTTATACAAAACAGCATGGTTCAGGAGCTAATTTGTCAAAGATGGGAGTAAGGTCAGTGGGAATTTGTTGTAAAGTAAGCACAAAGTGTAGCTTAACTTGTTACCGAACAGACTGTTGCAGGCAATTATTTTTTCTGTTTGCCCAAATGCCTTGTCTAAATTCTCTTGAAACATGGAAAGTTTCATCTGAACAATCTACGTGCATTGAAAGAACACAATGCATGCACAAACGACTGGATTTAATTATGGTTTTCTTCTTTTGGCAGGTTTATTTGTGTTTCCTATCTATTGCCTTTGTAAAAAGCAGAGGAAAAGGTCACGGACAGGTATGCCCTGGTAAGGATGGACCTTACTCACGTGAACTGAGCTGGTCCCGCAAGGGCTATACGCGCTTTGTGCAACAGAGCAATACAGTGCTGGTAACAGCATCAAAGCCACCGCCCTGGAAGAAGAATAGGGGATCTCCTGCCATCTTCCCTCAGCCGAAAACACTACTGCAGACCAGAAGGCCTCATTGCTCTGCTGCACTCTGAACAAGATGGGCCCCCTGACTGCTGCTTTTTAAATGTTTTGGGGTTTTGTTTTTTTTTAATTATTACTTTGGGGAGTTTTTTTGAGTCTAAGTTTCTGAACTAGACAATCAAAGTCTGTATTGTAGCCACAACTCTACTACCGATTTGGCCTGTGAAGAAAGCATTTAACTGCTAACATGTGCTCCGTTTAACTTCAGTGTTGGCCTTTAAGGGGGAAATGCTTAGAAGTGTTTGGACTCTCACTGTATACTGAGCATACTACTTTTGGTATTAAAAACTACTTCTGTAAATAACTTCCATCACACAGCATTCTGTTCAGCATACCGAAACCCCATCACATGCCAGAGCTCGACAGCTGGTTATCTTCCGAGTCGTCCTGCTAGTGGGCAAGAGTGTAGATTGCCCCTGCCAAACTGCAGTGCCTCAGAGGGAAATATCCTTAGTACTGAAACTCCATGATACTTGCAAATATGCTGATTGGTTTCACTTCAGTATTTAATTTATGACAATCTATTAATATTGATTGAGGGGGTGGCAGATTTGTTAGAAGAGTACAGCATTTTGAAACTTTCCCAGTACAGAAAAAATTTGAAGGGTTTAGATAACAAGAAGTGTCTGGTGGCCTGTTCTGTCCCAGGATATCCCTGAAGTGCATTTGCAGGGAAGCTGGGAACCTGCTCTTCTGTTCTGACTTGGCATATAATACACTTGCTACACACTAGTTATGTGAAGATTGGCTTTATGAAATTTTACAGCCTAAATAGCACATTTTGTTTGGTTTTTTTTTTGTTTTAAGTAGGCTACATAAGTCTTGGAGCATTCACTGATGTCTCATGAGGAAAATCTGAATTTTGGCTAAGGGGAGTGGTCATGATTTCTTAGCAAACCATTTCTTTCTTTTTTTCTCTGCTTCCAGTGTTTCTGTTGCTGGCGTGTTACAGATCTGAAGAGAATAGCTATCCTTGCTCTTTCTTCCTAACTTCAGAGTACCACTGTTTGCTCCCAGAGGTCTTTCTCAGCACATCGCCACAAGAGCAATGTAATTCAGCATTAGGAATCAGCTACTTGAGAATTTTTTTTTTCATTATAATCAAAATTTTTCATACAAATATAACTTAAAAGAAAAAATAGAATAAAATAAATTTGTGTAAGCAGAACACTGAAAAAATAAAGAAAGGAACTGAATAAGAGAAATATACTTTAAAAATACAAGCTGATCTTAAAAGATTGGATTTGTACTGTGAAGGTACTTTTTTTTTTAGTGTGTGTTTGAAAATACCTTTAGGGAAAGGGAGAAGCAGGGAGATGGGCAATGTCCAAAAGAGTCTACAAGCTTCAAAATTTAGGCCCACAAATAGCATACCATTTGAGAGGATGTACTTTGCACCACTTTCTTTGAAAATTGTTATTGAATCCAAATCTAGTTTTAATTCTTCAGTAAATGGTATTCTTCCCCACCAACATAATACTCTTATAAGATACTCACTTTGACTTCAAAGCTGCAGTGGAAGAAACTGATTAATTTTGTTTACCTGGAAACACAAATATCAGCATACCATAGTTAGCTAGTATGCTTGTTTTCTGTCAGCTTCTGGTTTTGTTTTCTTGGTTCTTTTTCCTGTTGAAACAGTGTGTACAGGCACACTATAGTAGTCAACAAGTACTTAATATTTCTGTTTGAATTATAGGGAATGTTGACCCTTTTGTCCTAAGGGTGGAAATAGTACCTTTCTAAGATTTGCAAATTAAGCGGGGAAGCAATGACATTTAGAAGTGAAGTTCAAAGTCTATTGTCAGTGGAAATCCACCTGTTAATTAGATTTATTCATCTGTGACACATCAGTTTTCTATTTGTGTTCTGTCTGAGGTTGGAAGCTGCCTTAAAATTGGTCTTGTTTTTGAGTGTGTTTTCTGAGGCTATACATATCAGTTGTCATTTTGGATTACTCAGGGATTTTTATTCCTTTCTTTAAAATGTCAAATAATGAAGATATTTTTGTATTATTTAGAAAAACCTTCAGACCTCAGAGTGTGAGATATATAGATAGATTTGGGTTTGGAATGAAGTCTGTAATATGGTGTCAAACTGTTCCACTTGAGAATATTTTAGTACTTGAGATCAGCTGTGATTAACTATACAGTGGATTAATTTCCTTTCTTTTCCTGGTTCTTTATAAATATGTGAGATATTCTTACAGTCTTTGTAGCTGTTTTCACTCTGCCATGTTTGCCATTTTTAGTTTGTGATGGGAGTTCAGTAAGATCTGAAATTAAGATGCTAAAGAGCATAAAAGGGAAGATAATAAATCTGCGCTTATTTCTATTCAGAAAGCATGTCATTGTGGGTGGAGGAAAGGAACACACATCTCAGCTCCTACATTATCACTTCATCTAGGCCATTTTTACTTTATTGGAACAGATTAAATCAAAGGGAAATGGTTCTTCATTTTCTACACATGGCAAAACGAGACATCTTTGACCTTGTAGAGATGAGAGTCTAATCTTGCTTTCTCTGTAGAAAAAAAATAGGAATGACAATAATATTTGCTTTTGCTTTTTTGTAGAACAGGAAAAAATTTCAAGAGCCAGGCAGGTAAGGATATGGAAGTATTTTTCCATCCATATAAAAATATCCCCGCTTTAATACAATTTTTCATCAATATTATATAAGATAACCAACTGAAATGTGAAGAATAGTGTAGTATGAAACTTCATTCAATAAAATGTTTGCTTTTAAACAGCTCTCCTCATACCATAGGAAATCTTGTATACATCAGAGTCATGTCATTTGCTTTACAAGCATTAATTTATCAGTTTGAAAGAAATTGAATGAACTTTGTTGTAAGGAAATTCAAGGATGTCTTTATTATGTAAACATGTTTTAGTTTTTGTAACTGTACTCCAAAGAAGCCATCAGACTTTTCAACTCTGTCTTTATTAGCAGAAAGCTTCATCACGCAGCTGAATTAACCTACGAAGGCAGATTTCATGCTACTGTACACTGATAACCAGGATTGCTTTCACCACATTTAATGTTTAAGATTCTTTATCCTTGTGAGAACTTGTTGCTCATTGATATCTTTATCAGAGTAGGAAATGCTTAAATCTATTCTACACTAGCTTTCTATTCCGAGCTTGCCTGGAAATGGAATTGCCCATGTGCTCAGGCCTCCTTGCAAGCATGCAGTAGGAGCTGGTGCTGTGTGTGCCCAGTCCTGCTCCTGCTGGAGAGGGCTGGCTGGACATGCCAGTCTGGAGCAGGCTGATTTCCCTTTTTCCACTAAAAATAATTAGTTGTATTTCATTAATGGGGTCAAGTTTCAGGGCTGCTCGGCCATGACAGTGGCAGGATGATTCTGACTGCTGTAGCTTCTCAGAGCGTAGTTAGGTATATTTGCAGAGCTTATCCAGGAGCTTGTGACTGGACAATGAACAGCATATTCATATCTTTCCAATGTCATTAAAATACAGTGCACTTTGAGTGATTTATTATCTTCCTTTGGGGCAGTGCAAATGTGTAAGTAAGGGGGGATTTTGTTTGGTTTGGATGTTACTAATACTGACTTTATAACTCTTCCCGGTAAGAGTTCTTTTAATTTACACCTATTTATTGGTTTTGAAAGTGTGATCAAAGTGAAGTCTTACTAAAAATATTAATTTGCAGGAACAATTGCAAATTTAACTAGAAGGCATTTTGGATCACTATCAGGTATTCTTCTTAGCCAAGGGGCTTGCTGCTCTTCCAAAGACCGCTTATAGCTTACGTGATGTTAAATGATCTGTACATAGGGCAGTAATTCTGTCAGAGGATACAAATTCTCCAGTGATTTCTCATGCCAGTGAGATCTGAGAAACAATTTCATATTCAATGGCCAAATAGTTTGTGGTGTTTTGTTTCTTGAGCAAACCTTGCATCTTTCATAATTCTTGGTATGAAAATTGTGTAGGTCCAAGTTGTGGATAAGAAACATGGATTACTGTTACTTTTATAATCCATATTAGATCTCTGATTTTGCTGATGGAAATAATCCTGCCTAAGGAAACCATTAGAGAGATGACTTCTTAGTTTCTTTTAATTTTGCAGCCTTGTAATTGTAATGGGTCATCTCCGTTCCGGACATCAGTCATAGTCCCATTAAACCAGAGAAGTTGTACCCATTTTTATGCCAGCGCAGAATTTGGCCCCAAATACTTGGATAGAAATATCTGGAAGCATGTTGACAGCCACTGTGCAGCAACTTGCAAATCTTGTTCACTTCTGAAGTGCAAACTACTATGGAGCTGGTCCTCTCACTCACAGAGTGACACTAGTGCTGTATAATAAGTGCAAGAGCGGGCAGGGTGTAGAAAAGAATTTCCAAATGACATTCTTATTAAAGCAAATTGTGAGGGGAAGGAATGCTAGCTTTTAATATAATAGATACCTTCATAATGCTTTGAGTCGCCAATCAAGTTAGAAACAACACCCATATCTTAAATAAGATCTCTTAACATTCTGCTTTCTTCAGTGTAACAGATATTAGCACAGTGTAAGAAATGGAATTACAGCTGTTCAGTATTTTTTGGACTTAACACATAAACTCGAAAAAGAGGGCACACATTTAAAAAGTTCTGTTGTTGTTACATTTGGTGGCTTGTCTTGCTACTGTTACATGAAAAAACAGATGAGCCTTGATTCTACTGCAAGACTCGCATTGTTTTCACCTAAGTAGCGTTCAAGCTATATAACACAACACCCTCAAACATTTTCCTTAATAAAACTAACAAATGCAACTTGTTGCAGTTACACAGGACTGTAGCTTCCTGGCTGATTCTTCCATATCATTCTGGTAAGGGCTCAGGATCTATACATTCTCTCTGGAGTAAGGAACGGAGTGTTCGTATTGGGCAATTAATCATTGTTGCTTCTCTTAGCCTGACAGTGAAATACCGTAAAGTAGGGAAATGAAAACTGATCTTAGAGTGCATGCTCTGATTTCAAAGGTAAAAATGTGTAATAAGCCTTAATTACTTATTCCCTAGTAAAAATAAATACAAAAACTTTAAGCATAATTCCAGCTGTTTATTTCTTAATATATCCCTGTTTTTAAAAAAAATAGTTACAGTAGCAATAACTTTATTTAAAAATGCATACTGTGCAAAAGAAAAGCTTTTGGGAGCTTATTTGGTTTATCAAAACTTCAAAAATCTGAAGTGTTTTGGATCAAAGTCAGAGGAGGAGAAATGTATTGTGTAAAAGTATTTGATATTTTTAGCATAAACATGGCTTTTGCACATACCTGCTTAAACACAGTTGCATGCTAACCCCATTCAGTGTTGGTCTTGTTGAAAACTTGTCAGACTGGAAACAGTATTGTTGAAATTTTAACCTGCTATCACTGAGCATGATGTTACTCATATGATGCCACATTTGCCTCATTTTTAGAAGGAAGATTACATAGGGAATCCAACCAAGCTGTTCAGATACTTTAAACCTGTCCCGTAAAAATGCTGATGCAGTCAGGAAACATTTTCATGCCTTATGCAAGCTCTGGGTAAGCAGATGGAATTGGTCTTTAGTCATGGACTATCTTTTTGCATAAATATGCACTCTTAAGAGCTCGTCATATCCATTTACATTCTGCTGCTTCATGTCCAGAAATTGCAAGGACGGGGTAGATTTACATTTCACTGTGTTTACCATCTCATAATAAAATGTTTACCATATTTGCATTTCTTTTACACTTTATTTCTGATGCTATCCTTTTCCTTCCAAATTTCATAATTTGAAACTGGCTTGTGAAAATGGCTGAAAACTAAGTAGGACCTTAAAAATAAGATCTCATAAGAAGTCATTTCAGTGATACTGTGCTGAGCTATACAGCAAAAGATTAATTCTGTTGTATTTAAATTACTTAAATGCAAAATGCTGAAGTCTCTTTTTCTTCAGGGCTTTTAATTTTACGTTTTTTAAAAATGTAAATAGCACAGTCATCTTTGTTACATAACTAACCATCTGAGTCCAAATAACTTTTTAAGGTATTTCTTAATTCTTTTTTCACTATGGTAGAGAATTATAGGTGCTGAGAAAAAGAAAACATGATCTCTGTTTCTGAGGAGGTTGTCCAGACTGAACTTTAGCTTAATTTCTTAACATTTCAATGAGAAATCTTCCCCTGCCCCTATCTCTTTTATGTATTTTAAGGTGAAGAATTCCCTTTAAAATAGGGTTAATTTGAACAGCAGGAGGTCAGGGTAGTGAGACGATAGGTGCACGTGCTTTTTAGTGTACAGGCTTCTGGCATAACTAGAATGCTGGCCAAAACACTGCGGATTCATTAAGAAAGCAATTTCGAACTCCATGTTTGGGCTATATACAAACTAGATTTAGGAAATCATAATGGCAGGGGGGTTGGAACTTGGTGATCTTTAAGGTCCTTTCCAACCCAAACCATTCTATGATTCTATGATTCTAGATGCTTCAGTGATTAGAACTTTGTATAGTATATTTATTTGATGACTAAGAAGTTGTAAAAACTGGAGGTAGGCAATACCCATGTAATCAATGCTTGAATTCTAGTGTTCAGTGTGTTTTGTATAATGAGAAATTTTAAATGTGTAAGTGCCTTATTGCTTGAAACAAATGAAAGGTGTTTGTTCCCCTCCATAGAGCAATATGGGAATTTCTGTTCTGTGAATTTCTGCAGCCAAAGTAACCAGTACTGGTTTGCTGAGAAAGTTGAGAAATGTGATGTTAGTGAAGAAGTTATCTTTTTACAAATTATAAAAGTACTCTGGCATGCCTATTTTAATTCTGATTATCTTGATCTCATTTCTGAGTTTTTCAACTTGCCGTTCTCCCCACCTCCCCTCCCTTCAGACCTGCAGAAATGCATCTTATGTGTGTTGTCAGAATTAGTTTGGTGTTCCAGCAGCATAACAAGTTAGGAGTCTTCAACCACTTAAAGAAATGCAACTTTTTGGAGAAGAGAATTCATCTGAAGTTAGGTTAGGCTACAGCCTGTGTGGTATGTGTACCTTCGAACTCCAGGGCTCATACGGGCCCTGCTCTGCACTGAATTCATGCAGGTGGAAGCACTGAGGAGTGTGGTATACAGCGGTGCACTGTAGCTAGGCTGGGACTTAGGACAGTTTAACAGCATTTCAGTGGTATCCAAGTTGAACTAACATATCTTGTTAATATGTTGGTAATTCCTCTGGACTAAACCATCAAACAAACTTGGTGGAGGAGCTCTGGGATCTCTGTCCATCCCTTCATTGCATGGTGGGAGGTATGATCTGAAAAAAGTAGTATTTGTTTTACCATCTTCAGATAGCTTCAAAATGGATACTGTGGGGTTTATTTCTTCTGGGATTACTTCCTTTTCACAGAAGATAGTGGAATTTTACCTTTTACGACATAGATTTTCTAAAGGACCTGCTTTTTCTTACTAACATTGCTCACACTTTTGTCCATCTATTGGAAGTTAGGTGCCAAGAATAAGCTATTTTTCTAAAATTATCTTGAATTATATGAACTTCTGTTAGAAATTGTCTTTTAAAAATATTGAAGTTATAAAAAGGCAATTATCAGAAAGAAATTGAGTTAGTAATGAGGGAAGTAAGATGAAAAATTATGTTTTGGAGGTCTATTTATTGTAGATTCATGATCATAAAATGGTTTTACTACATTCAGTTTCCTCCACTAAGAATTTGGGAAGGAACAGAGTGAAAAATGAAGGCGAGAAGGGTATCTCTTGGAACCTTTTCTTCTCCTGAAATTTGTGAGTTTTTCAGGACTGTGAGAGGCTTTCCCCCCCCCACCCCCGGAGTTCTTAATTAGTAATAGCTGTCATTTGCAGTGTTATTTCTTCATGAAGCATCACACACGAGTGTTTAATTGGGATTCAGCTTGCATATCTAAAGTTTTTGGTGATAGGAAATTTGATTTAGAGCCATACTGCAATAAAATTATAATTGAATTATCACTCTTGCAGATATCTTCACTTCTATTTCAGCATTATCTCCAGTTTTTAGGCATTAACTAAGTCATTCTGTAACCCACTGAACAGGAGGTACCATGTATCAACATACTACTACAATCTTATGAGTTACTGTTTATTTTAAGATGCTAAATGGCATTCTTACAACCAGCAGGCACACAAGATAGTGATAAAGTTTTTCCATTATCTTTCTCTTGCAGTTAGCTGATTACTATTTTTTTGTTGCATAGTATTGCAACAATGGTCTTCATGCTGTAATAACTTGACAAAAA
This sequence comes from Pterocles gutturalis, assembly GCF_000699245.1. Lineage (NCBI taxonomy): Eukaryota > Metazoa > Chordata > Aves > Pterocliformes > Pteroclidae > Pterocles > Pterocles gutturalis. Next base: position 17,973 of record NW_010120165.1, on the reverse strand, counting down.
TATTGGGTAGTCTTGGGCAATATTTTATAAGTAATCCCATCTTCAATTTGGTATTTTAAATGTATACCAATAATCACTGTTGAGTGTCCTACCTTTGTGGCTGCTTTAGTCTGTGTCATGTTTTGTAAGGATTATTTGTTGCTACCCTCTTCAGAGTGCCTTTTAATTTAGGAGGTCTAGAGATGGTTCACTGAAGTCTTCTGTTGAATTTACCATAGTAATGTCTGATTTTTAAACATGTCCTGATGAATGTATAACTAAAATCCTGTTCTTTAAAAAGCTATAGTAGACACAGGTTGTATATGCACATGTACATGCATGGATACAAGGGAAGGTGTTCTGCCAATGTTTGTCCTGCTGGACAGGACCCTCTGAAAGTAAGTGAATTTTTTAACAGTTTTATTTTCAAAACATTACCTCACTAGTATTCAGTAGTAAGTATGTCTCTGTACTGCTTCACTTTGCTAAATACAATCACAGTCATGGTAGGGACTTTAATTTAAAGAACTCTGCAATGAATCTGGTGTCCATATTGAGAGTGAAGTTTGTAAGTTAAAACTTACAGCACTTCATTTCCTTTAAAGGCATTCCTTTCACTTACACTGATATCCCAAACCCCTGTTACCAACAGACTGAAAAAGTGCTTCCCCATGATGAAATGGAAGAATGTAAAGTAGCATTTGAATGCACTCCACCTGTCTTAGAATAAATAATTAGAAATAGGAGGGGTTGTGGATTAAATGAATTGTGGGAAGACATATAATATAGAGTTCGTTCACTTGCACAGAAGGGGTTTTACAATGTCATCTAGTAACGTCTACCTAATAAAGTTTTGAAAAAGAAAAATAAAACTTGTCTGAATGTTTTAACTCTTTTTCTTTAAATTATTGTATGCATGAATTATAGTTGACCAGCTCCAAGGAGTCTTGCTTAAATCTGTAATCTTTTTTGATTCTTATATAATCCTAAAAAAATCCCACCAAATTATTTAAACTTCAAAATATTTGTGTTCACAAACACTGTATTACAATCATTTCAGTCTTTAACTGCTTTAATACTGAAAACGAAACCAGAGGTAAAAAACCAGTTTACTTTGATTAATATTTTTATGTAAAATACATCCTGCCATGTGGTGTCATCTCTGGGCTACTGCTTTAATTTTTAAAAGCATCCTAATATGCAACACACAATTTTACCTTTTCGTGAAATGTTAAACTGTTAGCTTACAATAAGCCAGTACAAAATGAGGAGAAAATACACTGGAATGTGATTTTCTCAGTTTCCTTGTAGAACTACTTCCATCTCTTTCAAAGATAGTTTTTCGAGAAAGCAGTCTGTAGTTGTAAACTTGAAATATGTAATCCATTAATTGAACCAGGCGCTTCTTTCTCTGTAAAGGAACTGTTTTCAGTTTCCACACTTTGTAAACTGACAATATTGATGGAATGTTTGTCTGATGTGTTGGGGATTTTTAAAGACAATGTCAAATTATGAAATTGTATTTGCATGTTCATGGACAGGCAGACAAGGTAGCACACTTGCTTATAGTTTGTTTCTGTAGGAAATAAATCTGAAAAACAATTCACTGCAGTGAAATATACAGCAAAAATCTTGAGGCCCATGCTAGATGCCTCTGGCCAAGGACAAGCCAGTTTGACAAAAGATAGAAAAGCAGGCTTTGATTATAAACGTGTTATTTCTCTAAGTAAACAGGACTAATGTGCTCCATAGAGATTACAGATATGCAGTTGCGATTTTTAGATGCTTCCCTTCATATGATTGACGTGCTTTTGCAGGTACTTGAAATAGTGATTATAGGAAATAAAGATTAGTGTTTTCCCTAAATCATTAATGCATTTGTGCCTGCTTATAGGAAATTACATTTAACCATTAATAATTAAAACACATTAACATTACAAAAAATGTGAATGAATATTTGAATTTCTCATGTGTTTGCTTAGT
>NW_010120165.1:0-15980 GCF_000699245.1 Pterocles gutturalis | reverse complement strand
TCAGCAGCAAAATGAGGCACCAGTGTGTTGAAATGTGGGATATGTAAAATACTGGCTAATGGGAACAGAATTAGAATTAGCAGCTACATGGATAAAGCTGTCATGCTTTGGAAAAGTCGACATGGCTTTTATGAAGGAGTCTTGCTTTACCAACCACAAAGTTTATTTGGCAGGTCAAGTTACCTTGTTTATGTAGTCTTATTTGAATTTCTAGAAATCTTTGTTGGAATTCCTTCCTAATAGCCTCAAGTGAAACCAAGCAGATGTGAGCTAAGGAAGAGGATCTTACGTGGACAATGTGGGCATCATATGGTCGGAAGATACAAAACAGTTGGAGTAAGTAGTTTTTGCAGTGAAGAAAGGATACCAGTTGAACTCTGCAGAGATCTGTGCTTATACTTTGCTCTTGAATGTGTTTCCAAATGATGTGAAGAAAAAGGTACGTGATGGGGTAACAAACAATGCTGATGATGGACAGTTACCCAGGACAGTAAAGATGAGATCTAGTAACAATGATTAAATGAATGTTTTTTTGGATAATAAACTACAAAACAGAGGAAGGCTCTTCAGCATGGGAATGATACAACTGATACAGAATGTTTATCATGACTGTAACAAAGGTCTCTACATCTAAGTGATGTGGAAAAGGCAAAATAGTGACCAAGTGTTCCTGAAGAGATGATGAACCAGAGACTATCAAATGAGGCTGGCAGGAGCTATAACAAAAAAAGGAAAAATCTTTATGCAAACAGTGAAAGACTGACAGAAACTCCTGCCAGATGATATTGTAGATCTTGAGGGCTGAAGTAGAAACTAGAGTAGAATCCATGTCCGTGTTCTGTGCTGGCCCAGACTTCACTTCCTTGACCAACTTGGAAGTACATAAATAATATTACTTCTTTCTAGAAATCTTTATTTCTTAATGAGACAGCTGCAGTTCTAGGTGCCTGTTGGTTACTTTTGTCTGCCTTCTGTCTAATTCCATTGTGGTTTTTAAATGAAGATTTCTATTTTGTTCTCTTTCATGCTAAAGAATGCTGTATGGCCTCCCAAATGTCCTAGCAGATACGAGGGAAAGTGTAGTAAACCAAAATAAAAAGATAAAGCCAGTTAAGCCTGAAGAGCAGCATTGTGTGATTAAATAGGACTCTATCAGAGATTCCCCTGCTGAAAATTGTGCACTGGTAACATTCTTTGTTTTGTGATTTACATTTGTGGGGAGGTTTAACATGTGTATGATGCATGCTTGTTTTGGGTGGGGTTTTTTGCTTTGGCTTTGGTATTTTTTGAGGGGTGGTTTTTTTTGAGGTATCCATATGAGCTTGTGGCTCTGTGAGGGGTGGCATCAAGTCTGAAGCCTGGCTGACAGTGGGTTTTAGCGATGGCACCTGTGATGCACTGCTTCCCAAGTCACAGTCCCAACAGCACAGCATGGGCTAATGAATAACAAGTCATTTCAGTGCCCATGCTGGCCATCCTAGGCACCGTGGCCTTCACCCCCAGGGGCAGGAAGGTGGCCAGTTCTAGCAGCGGCTGTAGAGAACAGGATAAAGCCGGAGCCTGCGAAAGGAGACCACGGCTGGGTCCCTCCGGCTGCACAGCACCCCTCTGTCACTCCTGGCCTGCCTGGCTCCCAGGGAGGGGGGAAGCCTTGTTCCTTCCCAGAGCATGGGTGGTTCGGCCTGGATGGGGAGGTGCTGCTGCCCTGGCCCCAGGGGGACTGAGGGTGAGGCGGCCGGGCAAGGTGTGTGGTTAAATGGTCCCTGAGGGCAGTGGGGCCTGGGCAGCCACATCAGGTGTTCCTGCTCCTAAGGGGAGCGTGGTCCATCGTGGGGCTGAGGAACAGCGCGTGTGCCTGGAGCAGCGAATACAGCGCAGTCTGGGTCAAGGCTCACCCTCACTGGTGGCCTGCCTGCCACAGTGGTCTTAGCACCTTAGCAGAGGAGGCAACGGGGCTAATGGCTTCTCCTGGGGCCCTGGCGTGGTTGAGGTCATTGTTCCCAGCAGTCCTGTGCCTGCCCCTAACTGCAATAGGGAGTCTCTTCTTTTAACTCTTGTCTTGTCAAATAAACATAATGTCAGGCTCAAGTGTTCAGTGCATCACATGAAAACAGCTTTGCAGAGTGGAAAATGTTTGTCTGGGAGAGGGAGGTGTGGGGAGGACGGCATGCCTGCCTGAGCAGTGCCATGTGGCAGCACTCTCCTGGCCTCTGTGCTGGCAGGCTCCTGGCTTCTTACAGCTCCTCCAAGCCTTCTTGATTTTAACATTTATATTCTCAAACAATTTCTGTTTTAACCTTTGTTTAACCATGTGTTTATTATCTATTAAAAATACTGTTAAAAATGTGGTTTCATCTTAATTTAATCTGACTTTTATGAGGTGATGGACAAGTCAAAGCTAATAATAAACAGGTACTACCCAACCTTTGCCAAATCAAACAGTAATTCAGCAGAGCTTTCCAATACTGCCTTCAATGTTTTGGACCTTCAGTGTCTGCTGTTGCCTTTTTCTAAAATTGCTTTACAAGCAGCACTCTATGTCACTGCTCCCCTTATGATGTTATTTTTAAAAAACATGTTACTTAGTTTACAGGCAACATGTAGCCTCTGTTTAACTATTTATTCATTGTAATCTTGAATTAGCTATTTTGCAGCTTTGGACCTGCAAAACGAGTGTAGTGATGTTATCTTTCCTGTAGCAGTAAAAGGAGACAAGGCAGAGAAAGGCTGATGTTTCCTCTTCTACAAATGAGCATTCAAGGACTAAACATGATTGTCAGAATTGTACTTCATAAAAACTAACCTACATGGAGATCCCTTGTCAGCCTGATCAGAGATAAATGGAGCAGCTGTCTCTGCTAAAGCTATTCATTCAGATGACAGCCTGGCAGATGAGGAGTGCTCCAAAAAAGGCAGCTGAACGTGAGCTGCATAATTGCTTTGGCTGTGGCAACCTGTCCTGAGCTGCCATGTTCCCCAACTACTTGAGGGGTAAGAGTGGGGTATGTACATGGGAACTCAGCAGGTCCCAGAGCCCTGGACTCAGTGTGCATATGTAGGTTTCCTGCTCCCCCCAAGCAGTAGGTCCTGTCAAGTTATAGCAGAGCTCTGCACATCCCAGTCTTGCTACTGGAAGAAGGTGTGGGACCTACTCCTGTCAATGTGCATAAAGGTAACATTACCAAGCATTGTGTTTTGGACTGTCATATTTTCAGGGCACTATGTAGAAATGGAAAAAAAAGGGCATCCTTCAGCACAGAGTTTGTCTCCTGTAAAGTTAGCTAACAGATATTTCCTAAACTATGACATATGGATTTTAGAAGAACACATTTACATGATGCAGTTTATGGTACATATGCATGACCATATTACTCTGGTGTGAAAGCCTTTGCTCTCTTTATATATATATATATATGTAATATGTAACAATAATCTGTATTTTATAATGTAATAGTATATATAATTGTCCCATATATATTCACAGATAGATAACAACAGCAAACCAATAGAATTAATCATTCCTTGCTGGTTTGTCATGTTACAGAATGAAAGAACCACAGTGAAATAATTTTAACTGCTGCCTGTTTCCTTGTCTGTGTCCAATAATTATTATTATTATTTTGATAATTTGTTTATCTTGGTGGCATTCTTTGGCACTGAATTATCTGTGTTCTAGTGTGAAAATTTATTTGTTTGCTTCAGTAGTTGTCTTTTTATGTAATTATTATCCACTGCCTTTAAGATAAGAACAAGGAGCTGGGAGTTTATTGTGGATGTGAACGCATATATATTGAAAACTGAAATGAGAAGCAAGAAAAGGCTTCAGAGTTGTAAAGATTATGATAACATAGAATTAGCAAGAAAAGAAAATGACTGGTGTGAAGACACATCTGATGAGAATTTTATGTTGTTGTTTAGGTTAGAGACTGACCATGTTAGATTGATATACCTGAAAACCTTACCAGTACTCACTGAAGAAATGCGGAGTCCAGGCATTGTTTCTGCCAGTCCTTTGTTTGTTAAGGCATTCATTGTTCCATGAACAGAAACATTAACAAGTCTGGTTTTTTGTGGATTTATTTTCTGTGCCGTTCCACCATAACCTGTCTTCACATAGTGCATCCTATAGGAGCACACTTGTTCCCATTATCTCTAGTTCTGCCCTATGTTCCCTAAATTCGCACCTGACACCTTCTCTCCTCTCTAGCACAGCGTAGCCAAAACAGAGCAGTTATGTTATGACAGATATGCCACTGTAAGTGCTCCTTACAGCCATTCTTTTCTGGAGTAAAGTTACTTTATCTTGGAAAAATCCCTGTATTTGGCTAGTTGGAATACCGGTGTGTAAGAAAGCACTCACTCACATGTTCCTTTCTGGCATGGTGGTAGTGGAATGACTAGTTGACTGTAACCTTGCCTGTCATTTTGCCCTAATAGACAAGTATCCACAAAATTTTGGTTCAGAAGGAGCCATGCAGACCACCAAAGTCTGTCTCCTTACCTAGGTAGAGCCTAACATCAGTAAAGAGTTTGCTTTCAAAAGCCCCAGTATAGTTCAATATAACTATATATGGAAAAAGCTTTCTTATACAGTGTGGTTATGTTGGCAAAGATGTGAAGCCCTAGTAGACAAAGCACTTCGTTTTTCTAAATCTCTCGTGTTCATGCCCGCTTATTTTATTGACAGCCCACCGTGCCAGAAAAAGGAAATGATCAAGTGGGTTAAGAGACGTGCCATTAGATTTATTGTGTGTTAGTGGTTTACATCATGTTTAAGTAATATTATATGACATGCTCTTCTGTAACCAGGCACTTAATGAATTTGTGCAGGAGTTAACAAAAGTTAAAAATGACCCAGTAGAACAGCACATCAAGCATATTCATTATTATAAATCAAATTAAGGCATTTTTATGAGACATTTTGCATGTAATGAAAAGGAAAAAATACAGCCATTTCACTGAATAAGAATATTATGCTCTTTGCTCATGAACAGAAAACTAAATTGGAGTAGACATAACCACTGGAGTACAGTTCAGAAATGCATTGAAATGGGGTAGGGTCACTATATGACCTACCTCAATGGATTTGATGGATGGGAGGCATTTTTGAAAAGGTGCTGTGTAGTTGAGACCCTAGCTTCCTTTATCTGTTTGCAGAATGCTACCCAAACTCATAAACGGGAGGCAACTGCTTGAAAAATGGGTGGTCAAAGCACACATCTTTGAAATATTTTTGCAAAATAATGGACTATAATTATGTTTTCAAAATAGATTTTACCCAGATACATACTGTGCATTTTATTGGGCATGAGTTCAAAGGCAGCTGAAGTTAGAATGTGTGTAAAAACAAAAGGTGTTCCAGGTGTAAGTCATGATGAGCCACAACCATATATGTTTGAGTTGGTTGAAATCTAAATGAGTCCCATTCCTACCTGCCCTGAAGAACCAGGATCTTTCTAGAGTGACTCGTGGGAGCCAGGAAGGGCTCTTAGCTGGGAGCTGTGTAGCATTGGCTGGGAATAAACAAGCATAAGAGTTGAGACCAACAAGGAGAGGTGCTATGCTGGACCTTGCTCTCGACAGTGATGAAGGGCTGATGGGGAATATGAAGGTCAAGGGCAGCCTTGGCTGCAGCAGCTACAAAATGGTGGAGTATGTAACATTGGTCTCAGCCTCTGTACCACCTGCCATAATGCTTCAACTAAAGTAGTTTTCGTTCGAAAAGGGGAAACAACCCCCATTTTTAAAAAGGGAAATAAGGAAGACCCATAGAACTACAGGCTAGTCAGTCTCATCTCTGTGACTGGCAAAATCATGGAGCAAATCCTCCTGGAAACTATGCTAAGGTACATGGAAAATAAGGAGGTGATAGTGACAGTCAATATGGCTTCACTAAGGACAAATTGTGCCTGAGAAATTTGGTGGCCTTGTACGATGGGGTTACAGTGTTGGTGGACAAGGGAAGAGCAACTGACGTCATCTACCTGAACTTGTGCAAAGCATTTGATGCTGTCCCACACAACATTCTTGTCTCTAAATTGGAGAGACGTGGATTTGATGGCTGGACCACTCAGTGAAGGATGAATTGGCTGGATGGTCACACTCAAAAGAGTTGTCGTCAATGGCTCGATGTCCAAGTGGAGACTGGCGATGAGTGGTGTTCCGCAGCGGTTGGTGTTGGGACCGGTGTTATTTAACATCTTTGTGGGAGACAAAGGCCAAGTGCAAGGTCCTGCATGTGGATCAGGGCAACCCCAAGCACAAACACAGGCTAGGCGGAGAATGGATTGAGAGCAGCCATGAGGAGAAGGACTTGGGGGTGTTGATTAATGAAAAGATCAACATCACCCAGCAATGTGCACTTGCAGCTTAGAAAGCCAACTGGATCCTGGGCTGCATCAAAAGAAGCATGACCAGCAGCTCAAGGGAGGTGATTTTCCCCCTCTACTCTGCTCTCGTGAGACCCCACCTGGAGTACTGTGTCCAGGTCTGGGCCCCCAACATAAGAAGGACATGGATCTGTTAGAACCAGTCCAGAGGAGGGTGACAGAGATGATCAGGGGGCTGGCACACCTCCCATATGAAGACAGGCTGAGGGAGTTGGGGTTGTTCAGCTTTGAGAAGAGAAGGCTCCAGGGAGACCTTAAAGGGGGCCTACAGGAGAGATGGGGAGGCACTCTTTTTATCAGGGAGTGCAGTGACAGGACGAGGGATAATGGTTTTAAACTGAAAGAGGGTCAATGTAGATTAGATACTAGGAAGAAAATGTTAACTGTGAGGTACTGTGGTGAGGCACTGAAACAGGTTGCCCAAAGAAATTGTGGATGCCCCATCCCTGGAGGTGTTTGAGGCCAGGCAACCTGGTCTAGTAGAAGGTCTCCCTGCCTGTGGCAGGGGGATTGGAACTCAATGATCTTTAAGGTCACTTCCAATCCAAACCATTCTCTGAGTCAGTATGTCGTCATGACTGCTTGGAATTTGGAAATAACACTAGATATCAATACATGTTGTATGGGAGCAGACAGTGAGCTGTCAGTTCCTGCTCACTGTCTGCATGTCACTCATGAGACTTTTCTATCCTGCTGTATACATCATTCTGTAAAATCCTCCCCATCTTTCTCTGCCCAACACGTCTTTTCCAGGCTGAGGTGCCCTAGCCTGCAAGGTGTTCACACAGCAGAAATTCTTCCAGAACTTCGACTGTCCTTATTGCTGTTCTCTGTAGCTTTTGCAATTCTGTCAGGTCTTTCTTGAGATTGGTGCTATAGTACGGAAGGTAGATGAGACATGCACATGGTCTCGAATATCTGGGAAAATATGGAATTGTGTAACTGCTAATGAGTGAGGACATTAAAGTTCTGTGAAAATACCTGCTGTAACACCAAGATCTCATTTCTGAATCCTAGTTAGTCTGTACTAGATTGACATCTGTGCAGGTTGCTTAACGCAGTGAAGAGACACTAGAGGTAGCTGGTTGTTTCAATTTTGTTCTTGATTAGGTTATTTTAGTTCTGACACCAGTTTTTCTAGATTAAGTTATTTGTTACTCCATGTTTCCTCAAATGTAGATTTTTTTCATTGTATGTGCCTATATATATATGTTCTGTCTCCTTGATTTTATGATCCGGGGAGTGGTTCTAGAAGATTAAAACAATTATTGTTTCTTTTTTAGAATCCCATCTCTAGTAGTGAAAAGCCCTCTCAATTATTGCTTACAAAAAGCTGCCAGAAACTATGCAGTGTGCAGATGCTAAATAATCTGGCAAGAGGAAAAATCTTCCTTCTGAATATCAATTACTAAAATACTGATATGTGCCCAGATGGGAAAGGGCTTGACTCCTTCCCAGTCCTTTTTCAGAGTTCTGGTATTCTTGCATATTTAACCAGGTTTCAAACCCTGCTTGTCTCTTACCTGGAGGGATAACAAATATTTTGTTAAATGATACCAAATGTTCCCCTTTCACCTATCCACTGACTTCTTATGCTGCCTTCGAACTAAAGGGCGTTTTTTTTTTTTTAAGAAGGAAAATTCCCTGCTTGTTGTTTTCTCTGCCCACACTAGGAAGTTAACTCATCGGAAAAACTTTCAGTCTCCTTATTGACATTGTGGACATATATGTATAGCCGAACTCTTAGACTGAGCGATTTGGTTTGCTTTGGTGGTTATATAAAATAGTAAAATAATAAAATAGTGTATTTCTTATATGCAGATTATTTTTCCCTCTAGGTTATATATATATAAACATTATTACATGTTGCAGTATTCATTATTATATTAAAGTATATGGTACTATGTACATATTACATATGTATGTATGTAACTTGAATCCTGTTAGTTTTGGTTTTTTTTTTAGTCCTCTTCATCTGATTGTCCTAGGTTCGTATTTAGTTACTTTAATTCTCACACACGGTTAAGCAGCAGCACTGGCAACAATGCTGTATCAAACTGTATATGCAATGATGATGAGGCACATATGCTAACCGAAGTTCCCATCCCAGCTAAGCAAGTGGGTGCTAAAAGGGAGAATTGTGTAGGAAAGCAGTAATGGTTGAGGTCTTCCACAGAGCAAACAGCAACATTCTTTCAAACAAAAGGCAGGGTAGCAAAGCCACAGAGCACTTCATTACTACATGCTGTTCTCAGCACAGCAGATGATAAATTGGAGCTAACTGAAGTTGGAAGCAAGAACTGTTTTCCAGGAAAAACCTGCCTTGAAAAGTCCTTTGTGTGCATGTTGGAGTTGGGTAGGCAGGCGTGTGATTTTGCAGTTTGATTCTAACTGTGCTCTGACAGCCTTGTATCTTCAAGCTCTTGGGCTGGGGCAGTGGCTGAGGACGGGCACTGTTTAATATGAGTTGATTAGACTTTTGTGAAGCAGTTTAGACATATGAAAGTAACAGATATAGACGCTGTGCATAATAGTAGTGAGAGTATTGTTCCAATGTATGTTCTACAAATACTCCAGAATTGTCTAAGTTCTTGGCATTTTTGAACACGGTTTCTGACACCAACATCCCACCCTGATCAGAAGTTAATCAGCAGCAAATATGACTGCAGACTCATGGTTGACACACTTCTACCTTAGTAGAGATGTCAGAAAGTGTAGTCAAATCCCTTTCCCAAATTGCAGTAAGTCACAAGGCATTTTTCACAGAACTGGTAGATGATTTCCCACGTGCACAGAATGATGCACACTCAACACCTACGCCTCCACCTCAGTGTAACTCCTGCAGCCAGACAGCATCCTAACATCTTCCAGGCATCTTCTGCACTTTTCCTCCTTACATGGTTTTCCTTCTGCACTCACACTCAGCATAACTTTGATAGTTTCACTTACAAGTCTACCTTGATGTACATTTTTCTGCCTGCCTCTGAAGACAAAGTACAGCCAAGGAGTGCACATGTGCTGGCATGCAAAGGGAGGAGATGGTTCTCCTTTGTGTTGTTCCCTTGGTGCTGTGGCAGAAGGGTGATTTGATATCTCAGAAGGTGTCAGGCTGCAATCTCCTTTGCTTCTCCAGCTCTGGAGTTCCTGTGCATCCTGTATGTCATCCTGCCTGACTCCAAATTGAATGCTGACAAAATGCTCATTCTGTGCAGGCACTTAGTGTTTTTTTTAAGAATCAGGAGTGTGCAGTTCTTCCTTAGCCAGAAACACCAAGCACTGGCAATGCCTTGAGAGCTCAATGGAAGCTGGGCATATGTTCCAGGGAGCAGGAATGGATTCCACTGACAGGATACAGACCCAGTGGTGTTTCTGAGGCACAAGAGCCCCATGCATGCTGGGACAACCAAGTGCATGATAAAAGTTTATCCAGTTAGATTCACCAGGTTTGTAGGGAATTATTCCAGACTCTCAGAAAGTATCTACAGCCTTTGTTAAGCACATAGCCTACAACTTCTCTCTGGTCTGAAAATAAGACCACATCAACCCTTAGGGAGACTGTGATGAGTATTCCAGTGGGTTTGTAAAGACACAGCATGTTGTTCATGTCCATCCTGAAGCACAGCAAACCAGTGGAGACCTTTTCTCTGATGCCTAAAAAATGCTATGTGCAAAAGGTTAGGAGTAGCAGCACCTGGGCTGTCTCCTTCCTGTAACGTCTCCAAAGAGCAGCAACACTACAGCAAGATGTCAGTTTGCTTGTAAATTCTGCCTCCAGCCTCCTTAAAAACAAGTACATAAAAGCTCCTCTCACTCCATTCTTGCTGTCTTTCACCACACCCAAGTCCAAAGGACCAAGCATGGATCCCCACCCACATCCTTGCTAATTATCAAGGCTGTTCCTTTTCTAATGCTGAATTGCCCCTGAGCCCTAGTGTTGCTCTCTGTCCCATATCAAATCAATCCTACCGATGGCTAACTTAAGCTAAGAGCCCACTAGAAAATCTTGTGCGTGCTGTTGCGTAGCTCTGCTCATGGTGATGCTTAGCCATGGGCTAAGAGTCAGCCTTCTTCCGCTGCTGAGTAAACCTGCTCAGATAAGCTAATTTTTCCTGGAATCAAATATAAATGAGTCTTGAGAACAGTGAGGACATGATGCTGACTTTGGAAAGGAGCTGACTGCGGGGTAGACACTGGCAATGACAGGGACGTGTATGGGCAAAAGGAGCACACTGGAGACCTGTATATGCCTGGTTGTCCTTACACAGGGATTTGAGAGGGGGAGGCCAGATGAATCGCTGGCAGATATACACATTTAAAAGTTTTCAGTGCTGAAGTTACAGCAGGTGAACAGTAATGCCTAATCTTCAGATATCCATGACATCAAATGGTAAATGTATGTTTCCTGTGAAAATTAAATACGTTTCAAGCTTCAATTTAAACTGTATTTCAAAAGGTGACTTGGTTTTGAAGTGTTTATAGATTTGGTTAAGTGTGTAAAACATTTAGCACCATCAAGTGGTAAAACGGTGTACTGCTTATTCATGGCAGTTTATCACAAAAAAAAAGGGGCAATTATATATTTGCCTGTTATAAACGTGCTTAAAGATTCTTTGAATACCTTTTACTGAGGTTATTTGAAAAAGTTCCTGAGGTTTTCTCAGGAAAAGTACTGGATTTAAATCCTTGTGTTTCCAGCAGATTTAACTTGGATGAATCATTGTTTCAGCTGGAATATATCGTAGTAATCAATGGTGGTATTTTTCAGTCTAAAGTACTGAAGTTGAGTTTATTTACATGTGATCAACATGGAAATAATATTCATTTTAAGATAAAAGCTGGTATAGACTTTTCTGTCATTCTCCTTTCTTTGTGATGACTTAAAAATGTTAGTTCTATAAAATGGGAGCAGAACTGGTAACCTGCATTGTTCCTAGGCTTGCTTAATTTTTCATTGCTGGCTATTGAATGGGCTTGACTGGGGACAGCCACTGGTAAAGGCATTGTGCAAAAGAGACAACAGTAGACAGACAAAATGAGTAGAAATAAAATACAGAAGTTAAAAGAATACAATTAATTTAGCTCTAAGTATGTAACAACAACAAAGTTCCTTGCTAGGCCAAACCCAATTCTGCAATCTGAAGAGTTTTGAAATTATGCAGTAATCATGCATCATTTCAATTAGTACCAGCCTTGGTACAGATAACACTTAACATATGCATAACTTGATTAAAGAAATAATTGACCTACCTGTGGGGTAAAATTATCTATAATTATCCTGGTTGATTGTTACGTAAATGTTTGTGATTTTGTCACTGTGTGCTTATCAAATAAGGATTAAAAAAGTCCTTTTTGTTCTACCCAAAAAAAAAAAAAAAAGAAAAAAAGAAAAAAACTTGCTACCATCAAAATAACCTTTCTTGTTACTTAAAAATTTATTTTAATGAGAAGCAGACTTTAGTGGATGAGATCACACAACTGAAGAGAAAGAAGAGACAGGCATATGAGCTGATCTCTGAGAAGGAAACGGAGACAATTTGTGCCAGGCAGGAATTAAAAGAGCTGCAAACCAACCTGAATAACAGTGAACAGAAAGTCCTACAATCAAAGGTATTTTTCCTGCTATCACGGAATTACTCAAAGCATTTATTTGGATTGATTCCTCAAGTTTATCTGAGGAGAAATATCGGATGCAGCAAATATTTCTCCATTTTGTCGTGTATAGAGGAGATGGAATTCAGCTTATCAGAAAAGGAAATTATTACTGTTACAGTTCAAAATCCTGTCTTTCAATCTACTCTGCAGTCCCATAAGCACAATATTTTAGCAACAAATGAAGATTTAATTCTCTATTGTTTGTTTGAAATCAGCATTAACTGAGTCTAGGATTCTGATAATGGGAAGTAGAGAGTATTTGCAGACTCCAGTAGGCTCCTTGCAAGTCAGGATGCTCAGCATCTTCCTACATCCGTAGCTCGTAACATTACTCTTTTCATATATCTCATAGGCTTCCAAAAAGGGACAGGAAAATTTGAAGGGCCTTTAGTGAGATCCTGACCAAATTTTAGGAAGCTACATGCAGAAAAAAACCTCAAACTTATTTTTTTAATACTGGATACACTTGACTGCAGTAGCTTGTTCATCATCAGGAAAGGAGAATGTGCTCAGAGAGAGAAAGGCTGGTGGTGGTTCCAGCAGTATGTAGAAGTGCATAAAAGTGCATAAAAGCACTCTCTCAGTTTGTCCGTGTGTTAGATGCTAGAATCCTAAATACAGATACCGAAATATACATAGTATTTAATAAAATGTCCCTCCTTAATGATTAATCAAGACCCAAATACGTAAGGGTGCCTCTGTTTAAGTATCATGGAAGAAAGAAAGGCACCATTCAAAGAACACTGGGGACAGAGACAAGGGAGATACGCTGAGTTTTATAAAGCCTATAACAATTCTTCTGTGTAATTCCCTTGTACAGACCTCAGCCACTCCTCGTAAGAGAATGATGGATAGCAGCAGTCTGCTGTCATCCTCCAAAAGGCAGCACTTGGTGGGGAAGAGGAGGGGTTGCTGCAGGCTTTGTTTCAGCAGAGATGATCTGAGGAATGGCAGCACAGTGCTCTGCAGGCAGAGCTGTCTCAGCTCCACCCAAACACCAAGCCAGCTCTGAAACAGGAGCCATTGATTCACCCTGTTAACACAGCGCTGAATCCAAGCTAATGTACTCTGCCTTCAGCTCAGCTTTCTGGCTGGGGCTCTGGGTAGAGCTGGCTCGTGTCCCTCTGAGCTGGAGCACGGGGAGACTGCACAGAACGGCAAACTGCTTTCCATCACTGCCTCAGAAAGCTTTTGCAGGCATACTCTTGAGTAATGGAGTGTTTCATTTCAGGCCTTTGAGAGGAGTCTACTCTACAGATCACACATCCTTCAGTTTGATCCTCATATCATTTTGACTCTCCCTGAATTTAGAATTTGCAATGCCAAAGGAGCAAACAGGGATGTCACTTTATAACATGGATAAAACCATGGCTTAACAAGTGGAACTTGCTTTAAGAAAAATACAAAAGTACACGGACATGTCAAAAAGGAATACATGGTGTGTGATTTAATTGTATTTATAAATTAGGTGAAAAATGGGGAACAATTAGAGACTTGCTCTGTTTGTCACCACTCAATAATGAGCAAAAGATGAAATCGGAATGTGCATCAGGTTTTCAGTAAGCAAGCTACCTTTTATCCCAGAGTACTGGCATCCCACATTAGTGGCATGTTTTATGGGTAAGCTGTCAGGTCAACCAAAATTTGAATCATGTCGATGTTATGTGCTATGGATCTCATAGAGATTATAGGTTTCGATGAGGATATTTGGGGATCTCTTAAAGGTAGAAGTAGTTTTGTTGTTTGCCAGTACTTGTTAGGTAAAACACTGCTTGGATTTTCTTTACAGAAGCATGCATTTCTGGTGTGGAAAAATAAGTAATATATATGAATGTAAAGAATAAATTAAATACAGCATCTAAAAATTTGGTAAAGTTTTCTGTTCTTCAGTAATTTGAACAGCATATGCCTCTGCAAGATTTTTAATTATGCTTCTACATAAACAGTGTTGTTAATATTGTTGTAGCCCTGTAAATAAATTGGGTGCTCAGTTTTCATATGCTTCATAGAAACTGCTTAGGTTGCTTTAAAAACCTCTGCCTATAATGGCAGAAAAGTACATGTTCTACTACTGATAGTTTCACATGCTGAGAGAGATTTCTCAGCTGTTTCATGCATTAGTGGCTGGGCTTGGGTTTGGGTTTTTTTCATGTAGCATTGGTAGCATTTGTTGGTAGCATTTCTGAGCTCAAATCTTGTCATGGTAAGATGTCTGTTATTTGAAATGAGTATGCAAATTAATTCTTCTGACAACCTCTCCAGCCCAAGAAGATGTCAAATCACAATGAAGAGAGGCTTCCCTAGAAAAAATAAAGATCATTAATGTGTTACAGTAATGCAAATTCAAAACCACCAGCATATGCATATTAAAGCAAATATCTTAGATGTGTAGGAATTAAAGCTGCTCTGGCCTTAATTGTCTAATTGGTTAGAAAACCAAAGTTGAGAAATAAGTAAATTTGACACTTTGCTGTGTTCCACAATATTTTAAATATAATAATTTATTTTCTACCTATAAATGTAATTTTTTTCTTTAACCTCACTGCATAATCATGTTCTTTTAAATTTGTTTTTCTTCAGCTAAAGTACTACCTGTTTGCATAACTTCATAAACAAATGTCCAGTACTCCCTTTACTCTCTTGCTTTGTTATTTTTAATATTACAGGCCTCGAGAAGCTACATGTCCTCAGTTGTGGGAATAAATAACTGGTGGTTAACTTCAGGTTAGAGAATGATTGTGGACAAGTGAGACAACAGTGCAGAAAGCCCTATGGCGAGCGTGAGAAGCAGCAGGTTCAAAACACCACGTAGTGGAAAACAGACCAAGCCTGAAGGTCAGTAGAATGTAAAAACAAAACTGAGATTATGTAATCCTTGGTAATAAATTGGGAGCTGGCATACAGGACAGGGCCATTTTGCTCTTGGCGATGCTCCCCCTTCAGCAAACCGGAGTGAGTCTGGTGTTTTTCAATGCGCCATCCCGATCGCAGCAGACCGGAGCTCGACACTCAGTGTCTCCTGGAAGGCATTCAGTAGTATCATGCACACAAATTAGATGCAGTTGGCTACCAGGTTTAAAACCACAACAGGTGTCTGACTGACAAATACATAGATAATCAGTCATAGTGAATACAACATTGCTAAAACAAGTATTCTGGACCTTTCCACAAGTGAAGTTAACATGGAGCGGTAACAAAGCGTGGAAGTTATGCTGGCATGAGCAAAACCTGGAGTAAATCTGCAGTGCACTGTGAACTATGTATCGTCACCCCAGCTTCCAGTGAATAGGAGGATACAGACCCATGGAAAAAAAAATCATTTTTA
Source organism: Pterocles gutturalis (assembly GCF_000699245.1). Taxonomy (NCBI): domain Eukaryota; kingdom Metazoa; phylum Chordata; class Aves; order Pterocliformes; family Pteroclidae; genus Pterocles; species Pterocles gutturalis. The sequence goes on along the minus strand of NW_010120165.1, from coordinate 614 downwards.
CCTAACCTGCTAAACATAGGCGCTGTCAGTATCCCTTTGAATGTATTCCCATGCTTCTACCGTAGGAGGTACTACTTGGAACACACCGGTACCCAAGTAAACCAAACACTCCTTCCCCTCAGGCACCCGGATACTCCCCGGTGCCGCAGTTGCCCCGGTCGCTACGCCTGTTTGCTCAGGCGGGGAGCTTGCTGCTACCGTCGCCCTGGGGTCCCCTGCTCCCCCGGAGAGGAGCCCCAGGTGCCTTCCCTCGGTGGGGAACAGCCGCGGCCTGCGGTGCGGCGCGGGGGAGATGGGGAAGAACAACCGCGCAGCCGAGGAAATGGGCTCACGGCCGGCTTCAGAGCGGAGGGGTGGGCCCAAGCAGGGGGCAGAGGCACCGCCGGGCATGACAGAGGGTTGCCGACACGAGGTTTGTCCTGGAGACACGGCGGGTTTCCGTGGGGAGGTAACATCACCTACCTTTGCTACTTTTGTCCCCAAGCCGCAAACTCTGCTTGTACTCTTGTTTTTTCTCCGAGACCAATATTTAGGAATAGAATTTCGCATTAAAAGAAGCAGGTGGCAGTACAGTCAGCCGGCAGGGGAAGGGCGCTGAAGAGAAGCTCCCCTTT
>NW_010120164.1:0-20667 GCF_000699245.1 Pterocles gutturalis | reverse complement strand
GGTGGTGGTCCTGACACCAAGACAGGTGGACTTTACCAATTTTTCTGTCCAGTGATAATTTACCAGCTCATCGTTGCTTACGTATGTATTCATATGTAAGCTGACGCTTCTGAACATTTGAGCTTCATGTTGACTCCTTGTTTCCACTCTTTTGTCACTAAAAGGCAAAAAAAGTAATTTTAAAAACTGAGTATGTTTGTACAGATTTGTTCATCCAATTCTCATTACTTACTGAGTTACTCAACATCTCTTCAGTGTTGTGCAGGACAAACTGAAAAATGAGGCTGTCATACTCCAGTGTGATCCAGAGAGGAACTGAGCCAGCTGAACACAATTATGCAAGCTGGAATATGAACAGCATCCCAAACACACAGCAAGAATTCCCCCTGGCACAGTAGCACTCAAAAACATGCCACACATTTGCAATAACTGCAGAAGGTCAGGATCTCAGCTTTACAGCTCATTGGAGAAAATGGACTTGCTAGTTTATTCTCATTTGTACTTATACTAGACTGTACCTGGTTTCTTGTGCTCCACTCTCCTCAGGATTATAAACTGAGAGAAGTCCATGGTATGAATATAGGAATGGGACTTTTTTTTTCAGACCTTATAGGGCAAAAGTTCAACATGGGGTACTTTTCCTTCATTTAGTATGGACCTTAGACCTTTATGTTAGAAGCTTTTAAAAAATGCACTTTTAGGGGCACTTGTGACCATTTGCAGCGATTGTAAATACTGCAGCAATTATTCTAAGAGCAGTCAAAATATTTCATCCACATTACATGCTGAATACCTTTTGCCTTATCATAACATTCATTGTCTGCATTGTCAGTATGGTGCAGAACTTTTTATTTTCTCCTCTGAAAGACTGTTTAGTTCTACTGGACATTGTTAAACAGATGTAGCATTTCACCGAATAGCTGGTTGTGTTTCAATTCTGGATAAAGTGGTTCCTGTAAATAAGGCTTGCAAAATGCTTTCTGCCTGAACAAAACTATGGGCCAGTTTTTATTACATGCTATTATTATAATTATAGGATCTTCTGCTTAATCAGGATGTTCTTAATTAGGGTAGCCATTTAATTGGGACATCTCCCAAGGAACCAATTTAGCTTAATGTTATTAGTACCATCTAATCAGGGCAGCTTAGGAAAAAATTTGCTTTTAAAAAATAAGACCCTAGCAGAGGAGAAGATAAGCTGATGTTTTGCTGTTCTGATGCAACCAGTCCATTCCCTAAAGGCTTGGATGGCAGCACTGCTGAAGCAGCTGCAGGGGTGATCTCCTTAAAGTAGAAGACAAGCACCATCCTTCTGTTGTAAAAGTACCAGACAATGAACTTCACTCCTACTGTTGGCTGCCATGTCCTTACATCAGAATACCCTGGCAAACGAGATCTGTGAACTTCATACTGTCTCAAGCAGGAAAAAATGTCTTTGACACATAAATGGCAAAGTGGAAAATACCACCATAATTTAATCATTAAGGTATTTTCAAGGATATTAAATAAAGTAACAAGTCTTAGAAGGAGAGTTGTTCAAACAGAGGTTCCCAGTGAAACTGTTCATCATTGAGCTTTTGTTTGCATTTTTTGTGGAAAAAAAACCCTGTTTGTTCTATCCTAGGTTTTGAAGTTAATGTCATTGCGGTTATACATTCAGCATTGCCCAATGAGATACTAACACCAAACAAAAGCTGCTGTTGTAAAGAAACATAGAATCATGCAAGTTAGGCCTAAATTTCAATAAGAAGTTCAAAGGCCCTACCTTCTGTGATCAAACTTAAGACTCCGTCTTGGCCTGGAGCTAGCATGATCCCAGATGGGCAACATGAGCCAGCAGCTGAACTAGGGCTGAATTTGCAATTTCAAATACTAGTGAGAAACTTGCAGTGAAAGAAAACAAAGTAGGGGACAGACTTCCAGTCGATGTAACTCAACTGGACATCCTGTCATAGTTGGTGCAGACACACTGGTCTTCATGTGGTGAAGATTGGGGCTTGAGACTGGGAGATGAAGCAGTGATGCATTTGCTTGTGCAAGGTGGAAGCACTGGAACAAGGGTGCCCAGAGATGTGGCATCTCCATCCATGGAGATACTCAAAACCCCTCTGGACATGGTCTTGGGTAACTTGCTTATGGTGATCCTGCTTGTGCTCAGGGGCTGGACAAGATGACCTCATGAGGTCTCTTCCAACCTAAGCTGCTCTTTGATTCTGTGAAGGTTCTGACCACACTCCCTTCAGTACTGGTAAAAGAACAATTCCAGAGACTGAGGGTTTAGTGAGGCACAATGTTGACTTTGGTGGAGCTGGCTTAAGAAATGCCAGTCCCTGATGTTCTCCCTCCTCTGCTTTTTCCCATGCTGCAAGGTCACTGTCTCTTTCTTTGTGGTGATATAACTATTTATAGGGACACAGCATTAACTGGATCATTGATAAGACAAGGTTAAAAATAACAAAGTCAAAGTTTTTTTGTTTTTTTTTTTTTAGAATGTTTACTTTTTTCAGTGTTATTTTTAAACGCATGTCAGTTCAGCTATCCAGTTCTCAGTTCTGTTCGGACATACTGTCCAAGCACATGGGATGATGAACAAGTCAATGCGGAGAACCCTAGGAAGAGACCAGCGTGATGTCTGGACCCACTATATTGTATAATTGCACATTGATTTACACTGTTGCTCACTGAAAGCAGGAATAGTTGTTACTTGATGTTAATTAATTAAAAAAACAGGCCTCTGTCTTCAGCTGACTATACCTGTTGGGTACTCTTCATATAGGGATAGGCAGAACATACAAAACCAGGTGTGCTTGCTTTAGGTGCAGTTGAGGAGGACTAACAGTTAACTAAATAAGAACGAAAATTCCATGAAAGTATATCCAGCAAGTTCTGCACAGGTACATGTTCCTCAGGGGCTGGATGGCTCATTAGTACTACAGAGCCTGCAAGAAGTGAACTCATTCAAACTAAGTTAATTATAAAACCTAGTGACTCCCCAGGAAGGGAAGTTGTTCTAGTTGTGTGACTGCCCATCCTTATTCAGGTCACCTTGTGCAGCCCCATCTCCTTTCAGTGCTCTTACTCCCTGAGTCTATTCTGGATTGAAGATGCTGGGGTTGCGTCTCTCAGATATTTGGGTACAGTTAAGATGGAAATGGCTTATTTATCAGCATGCTGGTGTAGGACTGGGTTCAACACCTGTTCAGCTCCGAACTCCCCGTGTGACTTCAGCATGTCATGGAGCTGTATTTATTTTTAGATTTAGATGGAGCTTAGGCACCTGTATTCCAAAGTGGGATCTTCAGAACTCTTCCCTAACCTTAGAGTTTTACGTTATGCCAGTTCCCTGGTCCACCTGAAATCCTGCTATGGTCATATCCTGCTGTGGTCCCCACTGGTGAGCCATTCATGTTCTCAGTCCCTGCTGCTGTCTGCAGAGCAGGTGCTGCCCAGCCTGTGCTTCCCCAAAGGCCTGCTCCATCAGATGTGTATCAGAAGCTAGGGCAAGGCAATACCCCTCCCTTACACTGCTGGGTAGCTGATGTATAGGCAGTGCATGTGAGACACTTCTTCCCTGCACAGCTTCTGCAGTTGCAGAGTTTGTATTTTTATCTACCTGTGTCTTCAGGGCTCTGAAAAAAGAAAGGTAAGGCGTAAACCCATTTAATGTGTTACTATATTTTGTTCCCAGGAGTTAATTATCTCCACATCATTGCTGTCTCATGTGTCAAAGAGCAGGTGCTCCGTGGCTGTGTGTCTGCAGCCCTGAATGTGTGTGTGCATCCCATGCATGTGCTTGTGGCATGTAGGAAAACACCAAGTGGTGTCCAAGACTGCATGCTCCTGCAGCTGGAAATTGGGTTCGCTGTAGCTGCCAACAATTTCTGCATACCTTGATGGCAGTGGGAGGCCTGGAACTTATTGTAGGAGATGCTGCTGGTAGTTATTCACAATTAATGCATGTTAACAGAGGATGCAACACAGAATTTCTTTCCTAACAGGGCAGTGATTTGTAAACCTCTATTAAAACACTTGACAGTGTTTTCCTGCATAGATATTATAAATGTTATTTTTTTAAAAAAGTTTGATAAAGAATGGATGTTCCTGGAACCTGGAACTACTTATTGGCTCTATACCTCTTTTTTAACTTGTATTTAGTAATAACAGGAAGTATTAAACATCATTTGCTCTTAGTACAAAATGGGAGAATGCCACTGATAAGCACACTTAAAATAAGCATCACGGTGGTCATTTTCATTCCCTAAATGTAGTAACAGACTATGAAGACAAAAGTGAATACAGCCAGTCCAAATGATGGCTGAATCATAGCAACGGCATCAATTGATTTGTTTCCAGGTCTAAAAAAACTAATAAGGGCTTTACATAATGTCCTAGATACAAGAGGATTAAGGTTAATGTCTTAAATCTGTCCCTTATGCTCAACTATTCTCTCCGCATACACAGACATCTGCTACTATCTCTGTCATGTGAATTCTACTTGTAAAAAGTGGTACTGAGTCAAGCTGATTGAAATTAAGGCATATTCCTTCTTATTATACTTAAGAGAAGCCATTAGTTGCTCTGTACTGCACCTAATCATACCATTTACTAACAGTCCGGTCACAATAGTGCATTCGTATGTGCTTTAGAGTGTTTATCATCATTGTCCTGTTTCTTTATGTTCTTTGTAGTGAAGCTAATGTGTTAACCTAAGAAGCACTGCATAGCAGGAAGTCTAAAACCAAGCTACTTCTATTCAAGTAAAGACATTTTTTGCTGCATTTAACCCGTTTGCAGAATGTGGGACTGTTTTCCATCCTTGTAAGTTGTTACTTGGAAATTGTCAAAATGAAAAAGTGTATTTTCTTAATGAATCATTTTAAAAAAGTATAGCGTACACTTTTTCCTTACAGCTTAACCTTTCCAAGTCTGGAATTTAATACACTCATTTTGCAGTGCAAAGTATTGACCGAATGCTGGATCATGGTTTTGTTTGCAAATATATTGCCTGTTGCTCTGAGTACAAGTAGAACAAGTCCTTCTGTTTCAGATAATTCCCTGCTTACTTCCCACAAATGGTAAGGTACTCCTTATTCGGGACTTCTCTGCCTGGCTGTCAGCAACTTGCCCTGACACAGAATGCAACTACACTGCCATGAAGCTTTCCTTTGCAATGCATGGGGAATATAGTCATCCTATTAAGAGCCATGTTTCATGGACTATTTCTGAGGGAGAGGAACTGTATTAGCAGTTTGGAGGTTTGACTGTAGATTCTTTGGTCTGCTAGTGAAGATCAGCTTGCTTGGTATGAGGCTGTGCATGCCTTGGTGCGTTGTGTCAGGTGAGACTTCTGTGGTGACTTGTGGAGGTGTGGGTTATTCTGAAAGGACACTACAATTTGCAACAGTGTAGCTGTATTTCTGATGAATGGGAGACAGGTGCACACCGAATATTAAATTGAACTAGTGTCATTAGGTGATTTAATCAGCTTTAAAAATCTTAAACCAAGGTGCGAGCCAGCTTCTGTTGTCTTTGGATCCTGTGAGCCTTCCCAAAACATAGGCCTGGGGTTGTATGCCCATTATGCTCCTGAAGCAGTCTGTGTCTTTGCTGTTACTGCAAACAAACTCTCTGCTTGACTGCATTAATTCCTGTGTGTTTAACATACATGCTGAGGAGATCAGAACTCCCAGTGTTTTTCAACTGTCTCTCTGCTGTGAATGCAGTGTGTTTCAGAAAGTGGTTACATTAGTCTTCAGGATGCCAGGAATTTCTCTATAATCTGTCTTGAAATGAAAGAAGCACTTGATACGTGCGATTATTTTTAGTGAATAAATTAGCCTATCAAGTAGACTAATCAATGTTCATTACCTTACTACAGGCATAGCATGGGATAAGCACATTCTACATGCAGTCACCCTGTAATAAAATGATATCAAGACAAATATTTATGAATAATGAAGTAGTATTTGCCCACTAGCTGCCAACAGGGAGGCTTTGTGTTCCTACAGTGTGGATAACGGACACAATAATTCATGAACTAAAATTTTTACATTAAAAGGACAGAAATTTTTACCTGGGATTTTAAGGACAAAACTTTGCCCTATTTTTAAGAGCTAAAGTGCAAGTTTCATGTTCTGGATGTCATCAAAAGTTTTGATTGATAAAACCTACCTTTCTACTGCTAAAGGTAGATTCTGTATTTGCAGTTGTTATACTCTACAAAAAACACTTATTCATATTATTATTACTGTGTCACTGTGTCTGACATAACCCATCGTATTTTGGCAATAGGTAGAAAAAATGTGCGGTGATACATTTCGTGTACCATGACTACATTTTTTTTTTTTTAGTATTATGGATGGTAATCTGTATTGCAGTTGCTATTGAACAAATATTTTCATATATCATATGGGATGAATACTATAGCAGTATTTAACTGAGCATTTTTGATAAATGGGTGGTAGGGTCTCATCAATTTATGTTCTAACAAAAATGTCTGGAATTCAATTTCATCCCAGATTTCCACTGTATGATGTCTGCATTGCTACTGAGTTTCATGTTTACTAAGTATTTATTGGAAGGACAACAAAACAGTTCTGACTAAGGCCTAATGAGCATTGTCTGGCAGGAAAAGGCATTATACAAAAGTATAAATCTCAGGCTTACTCTACTTATTACTTCCTGGGTTGAAAGAAGTGCCTTTGTAAAGCAAACTGAGAAAGTGAGCGAAGGTCATAAAAGCTGTGTGGATGTTGATGGCAATGAAGTATAAACCCAGATTAGCTGTGGTGCTAAGCATCAACAATTTCCTTTGAAATCAATACTGGCCTGAAAATCAGGCCAGTATTTAATGAATTAGAAATGTGAAGAGACTGGCCTGTAATGAAACATCAGGCAACCTTGTGAGAAGACACACAGGTCAAAGCAAGAAAGTCCCTTAAGAGGTCCTTAAGATGTTATGTCTTAATTCACAATAAGCTCTGTTAGACTGTCACACTTCATACGTGTGTATGCACAGCATTTGCAAATAGCAAACCTACAGTGCAGACCTTGACTGCTGTTATCATTACGAACCACTGATGGTGATTACATCACATTTATGCCATACAACAACATGCCAGGCAGGTAGCAGAGTGTCCTTGTATGTGTAAATGTAACAAACATAACCTGGTTATAGCACAACCTATGGTCATCTCTAGTACCTTGGTTTCCTTTCTGTTGAGGCAGATAACCCAGGTCAGAGAAATTTATCAACTCTTTTAACCCAGTCTAAGCATTTCTGAGGTTTAATAAAATTTTGATAAATGTTGCACATTGTTTTTCATCTCAGCAGTCTTGGTTACTTTCTGGTTGGGGTTCTGGTCAGGGTTCAGGATAGCATGCCATGTAGGACTCAGTTTCCTGTGCAATCTGGGAAGTCTGTGAAGATGAGCTGGGTCCTGCTATTGGAATATTCCAATGTCCCATGTTGAATTTTACTTAGCCTGCCTCTCCTCCTCAGTTGACTATGCTGTACCATTGTGTCCTTAGGAATGACACATCAAGCTGTTAATCCTTCATATATCAATGGCTCTTATCATACAGTATAACTTGTTTTCTCTTGATAAATGCTGGTTGAGGACTAAATCTTACGCACTTTATACCATAAATTCTATTACGCCATTTTACAGAACGAGGTACAGAGAAGTGAAGTAACACAGACAATATTATTTTATTTGTTATTATTAGACTCCCCTTAGGTGCCACTTATATCACAGCAATAAGTTGTTTTCTTGCTCTGAAAACCTTACTATCTTCTTACAACAACTCACAAAAGGCAGGACTACAAAAAGCCTAATAAAAAAACCATCAGGGTAAGGTCTTAGAATTGTATGAACTCATGAGCTGCGCAACTCCTGCATATTTCCACAATATTGCCAGTGTAACAACACTGTACACAATGAACACAAAAATGCTTGATCCTTCTTAGATATGAACCTTATTTATTATTTACAAATGGATAAGATCTATGTAAGCTATTCCTGTTCTGTTACCCTCTGCTGGGACCAGAGAGACATAGCCTCCCTTGGTTACCTCAGAGTGACAAATAAAATGGCTCTTTCAACCATGCAGGCATAATTGCATCCAGCCTTGTGCCTTTGCTTTCAAAGGGAACAGAGAACAGTTGCTGAAGCGTTTCTTTAAAGCTAGAAGTATAATATCCTCTACTGAATTTGTGCACTGCTGCATAAGCCTTGATGTCCCCACAGCATTAAGAAGTGGTGATAAAGGCACCTTTCCTTCTGTGGGTATTTGTGCCAGCAGGATGCCTAGTGCATAAATAAAGACAGGGCTTACACATGGCATAGATATTTAGTCCTTTAGAACCTAGATATATTTTTTTCTGTGTTTACACTAAAGTTTATTCAGTTACCTAGGGAATTTTAGAAGTTGAGAAACATGTACCTCAGGATGGTATGCGAGTAGATGGATAGCCAGAAGCTGGTTGGGTGTATGGGTGCTGTTTGGTGGCTTTTAGTGTTTAAATCCTTTAGTTTATCCAGTCCAAAGTCCGTTAGCAATAAACAGTACTCGACTCCAAACTCAAAATTTCCCTTAATCACTAGCGGAAGATGCATCTGTTTGTGACTGGGTTACTGTAATGTTGGATCTGCTTGCTTGACATATTTATTTGTGATCATGGATACAAATGGCCACATGAATTGCAGTTAGACAGAGTCAGACCCTGCTGATATTTCTACCCTTTGCAGGAAGAACTGGAACCTGATACACAATGCAAATGCATAGGTCAAGTGGCAGGTCTCTGACATGCTGTGAGTGTTCAATCAAGAAGTTTTCACTTAGAACCAGCGACAAATACATGTCCATAGAAGTACAAATTCTAAAGGTAATTCTGTTTCCATTTAGACACTGATGCTTGGAAAGTTGCATGCTTAAGATCATAAATCAGATAATCTATGTTTGTGTTTGGCAGAGTATTCTTACGATAGCTTGACACGCATCTTAGTTAATTAAATGTTGGAATTATAACAAGTGCAGGAAACAGACAAAATTACTCAAGACTAATTGGATTAAATTGATCCTAAATACAAAAGCACTGTAAAGTTTAAGCAGTATTTAAGCCCTCAAGTAATACAACAGAGTTTTGGTATAAACCAAGCTAATGAGAAAGAGTTACTGTATTTTGTACTACTCAGCATTGCACACTTGTATTAGCTCTGATTTCGTCTACAGTAGCAAATTTCAAGCTGCATATGAGATAAAATGAGAGTCCTCTTGTTCTGTATTTCTACTAGACTCAATGTCCAGTCTAGAAATTACCTTGCCTACAAACAAATCATGAGAGACAACTTCTTAACATACTGTGGCAAGTAAGAAAGAAAAGATGAAAGCAGAGGTCCATTTGAAAGAAGCAAAAATGTCTTGCCAGATAATTGAGGAAGATACAAAAGGTGATTGTATGTGAACTCTCTTACTAAGAGATACAGGTTCTGCCCAGAATCAGAAAGGTAGCTGCATCAAAATGGCTTCTGCCTTAAGACTCTGCGCACAAGAATTTAAGTCCGAACTTGAAGATTTGCCACCAATTTCTGTGCACCCAGCTCATGGCAAGGGATTAACTCCCATTTCTGCCAGCTGAGGATATGATCCCGTACTCATTGATAGCTCTTGCTACCTTGTAGCATAAGATTTTGCTCTTGTCCAGATATTCTGTCCAACACCCATATTGCCTGTCAGACCACAGGATGGGAAGAACTTTTTCCTCACCAAACCATTTACCAATTTCCCTAATCAGAGAGCTTCCAGCTAAGGGATTTCTAGGTGTCTGTGTAACTATTACATTGGAGAGCTCCAACTAAATGCAAACCCATTGACTACCATGAGTAACGACTGCTTATCATAGCATAATCCAGATTGGAAATTGCCTTGGGTGGTCACCTAGTCCAGCCTTCTGCTAAGGTTAGTTTAACAAGTCAGGACAGAATATGCTTCTATATTTCTCTAGCATTGACCTGGTTGGTCTCCTTTTTATACTTGCTGCCTTTTTTTTAATCCATTCTTCAGTACAGCTTTCTTGGGCCTACTTGCTTCTCGGTTTCTCAGTAGTCACTGAGCAATGTCTCTGGCTCAAGAGGTTAAAATGAGTTTACGGTTTTTAGATTTTGTGGACAAAGACTAAAAATACCACAGATGTGAAAAAGCATGACCCTCTCTTTAGTAGAGCAATTGACAACACTACCCTATTTACACTTATCTTGGTTTCAACCTGACCTGGATTCCTCTTGTGTATTTTCATTGACCTTCTACAGATTAGTTGGAATTTCAGCTCCACCTGTTGCTGATGCCAGTGAGTGGGACTGATATCTTACATCTGTATTTATTTTAACGGGAAACTGAAAGTCTCCATGCATACGCTTATTTCTTTGGGAGTGTACCCACTCTGAAAAGACATGGTTTCTACAAACATTTTTTTCATGTCCATTCTGACCTTCTGAATGATATACTTTACAATTAAAGTACCAAACAGCTACTGAAGCAGAAGTGACATCTTGTTACCAAGACCTCAAACAACTCCAGTAATCCATCCGCCTTGTATCATCATGGCATGCAGTTTTAGCATTGCTGAGTTTTGTAACTGACAGCAGCAGGAACTGCGAAGTCAACCAGACTTGTTTCCATGTAGATCTACAACTTTTTTTTCATTTGCTTAAAAATAGGGCTCAACATCTTCTCAATGTGTTCTAAGACTTTAATCCACTGAGTAACATTTTAATTTGCCACCATGCCTCGATAAGCAACTTCTTTACATACCAGGGTCTTCTTTACATACCAGAGTCACTGCTCTGTGTCCTGACTTGCAGAAGCAATGGCTGTTCCCAAGCCTATACGATGGAGACAGAAGTTTCACGCAAACATCCAGTTGTTTGGTGTGAACTAGATCTGCTGAAAGATTACTGTTACCTAATAGGCTCTGAGAGTGGGTAAAGCGCAAAAATTTACATATTTACATATCTCCATTCCACTTGTGTGTTAGCTGTGCATAAATACCTTACAAATACTGAAAAACTGAGAGAGTCTTCTCTAATGCAACTTTTGACAGCCTGCAGTGCTGAAACTGGAGGTTTGGGTTTCTACTGCAGCCGTGATAGAGATGTGAGCTTAGCTGATAAACCTCATGTCAGTCTATGTGCAGCCACAGCTTAGTTTCTGATCTGTTAGAGCAGCTGCATATAGATCAGCCCAGTCTCCTCAATGTCTGTACTGTCTCAATGACATGAACAGATTGTGTACCATAGGAGCTTATGTACACATTTACAATTTTCCTTTGCCTGTTCTTCCAAAAATCAGGCAGTAATGGGTTCCTTTTCACATCCCAGCTATGGCACCACCAGTTGCTTTTTATACCTCCAGGTAATAACTAGCGTGTGGTGTCAGTGCACCCTCTGAAACATTTTCTACTAGCTAGATAGAATTATGTCTGCAGTTCAACATCAGTGAGCCCTTAGAGATTTCAGTCTGCATGGTGGATAAAGGCAAATGATCGTATTCTTCTGTTGATGCAGTTACTGAATTATGCTGGCAGCTCAGAATCAGTGACTTCACTTCTTTTTTGAAGTTGCTGTTTAGGAAACCATAGATAACGGGGTTGACACAGGTGGAAGCCATAGCTACCAGGTGGCACAATGAGAAGATCAGATTGTGGTGGCAAGGCGAAATTATTTTGTAATTCCAGTCCACAATGGTGTTGAAAACATGCAGTGGTAGCCAGCAAACTGCAAAAGCAGCAACCATGGATGCTAACAAAATATTTATCCTTCTCAGCTGAACTGCTCGGTTGCTGTATTCACTCTTCTCAAACATGTCCTTCCTCTTCTGTAGACGTAAGTAGATACGCAGGTAGCAAAGTATAATGAAGAACAGTGGGATGCAATATTGCAAGAGCAGTAAAGTAGTAGTGTAGATAAGTCTGTGCTGCTCAGAAGGCCATGAGTCAATGCATATGACCTTGTCAGTGGAAAAATTCATGATGTGTGAGAGCTGCTCATATAAATCATTAGACAAGATAGATGTGGTCAAAAAGGGCAGGGACATGAGACATGCTAAAGTCCAAATTACTCCAATTCCTAGGTAGGCTTGGGAGATACTTGGCCTCCAGCCAGTTGGGTTTATGATGAGCTGGTGTCTTTCCAGAGCAATAAGGACAAGGGAAAGAATTGACACTGTTACAGATGTGCACTGAGTGAAAGAGGTCATTTTGCACATGACTTCCCCAAATATCCAGTAGTCCATCATGGTGTAAACAATTGTGAAAGGCAGACAGACAAGACACATAAACAAGTCTGAAATTATTAAATTGGAAATTAGGATGTTGGTGACGTTGGCCTTTTCCTTCTGCCTGGCGATGACAGCAATAAGACAGATGTTTCCCACAATGCCTAGAACTGTCTCCAAGCTGTAAGAGGTGGCTAGAAAGACAGTAAGGTCAGTGATGTTCCTGCACTGATTAGAAATGTGCAGGGGGAAGCTTCGATTTGAGCTCCAGTTCTTACTGTGCAGGAAAGGAAAACCATCATTAACAGCCCTTGTCTTATTCATCCTGAACCCCCAAATATTTATCCAAAAAGGTGATAGTCAAAGAGAATCTGAGTCTTCTGGAGCCAACCTAAAAAAGGTTTTGTCTGTTCTGTTTGGCTGTGGAAGATCTGGATATATCTGCAAAGGAAAGGAAAGAAGTTTGCTTAGTTATGCTACAAGAAATTAGTCAAAAGGGGGGTGGAAGGAGCAGTGAGACAGGGAAGCAAACACCAGGGATTGTGTATATTCTGCTGCTCTCTTTCATATAATTTATTAGATCATAAAATGGAACCCTTTGCTAAACTGTGGTACAGAAGTCTGTGCAACTCTATGAATGATGACCATGTTTAATTGTGTGCAATTCTGGTTTTACAAGGTTCTGATCCCAAACTGAGCAGAAGACACATTGTGGGGCTGCATTTACCTTCAGTTGACCTAAACATCAATGCAAAAAGTAAGCCCTCTTAGGCACATAAAGCCAACACTAAAATATCTTGCATGAATTAATCTGTGAAATGCATTTGTAACTGCAGTCAGAACTCACTTTTGCTTGAGACAATCACAATGCAAAAATTCACTCTCATATCCTCAGGAGGGATAACATGGGACAACTTTGAAAAAGTCTAAACTTATTCAAAATAATTTCAATATTTTTCAGCTTCTACACAGCCATGACAGGTCATGGGAACTGCAGTCCCAATTCCCTGCTTCCCTGTTCTGGATGAACTCCAGTGCCCATGAAGCACTGATGTCTCCCTCTGGGTCACCAATGTGGCCATCACAGGGTTTATCAGAAATATAGTCCAGTCTCCTGATTTTGGTTTTAAAGAGTGATATTGACAACATGTCTTAATTTCTTATGAGAAGCTTTTTACTGATTTTACCTCTGGATAATTTTGTGTTTTTTCAACCAAGAGAATTCAAGGGCTTTAATAGTATGTGCTGTCTCCTGGATACTGTTTCTGCACAGGCAGATGTGTCTGCTTCTTAGCCACTGCTACAAGCCCTGATCTGGGATTTGCAATGGGGTCTCAGGGAGCTGAACCCACAGAGGTAATTACAGCTGTACACTTTTGGAAATCTCAGCCATAAGACTGCCTGGACCCTACTAGATGGCTCCTGGGAGGTTGTTGTGATCTGCCATAGCAGACCCTGCTTTATAATCCTATCTCTGGAGTCCAAATTCTCTATGTTCAGGAATTGAAGAAAGAAATCTGACCCTGCTGGGAGTTCTCCTCAGGCCAGAGGCAGCTACATGTAGTATAAAGGCTTGTAAAGTAAAAAGTAAATAAATACCCAGGGACTGACACTGTTTACCCATTGCATGATGCTTTCCTCAGCAGTAAAATGCCACTCAGACAAGTTTGTGGGGTTGTGAAAAACTTCTGAACTTCAGAAATAGAAGTGGTCAAGATATGAATACATAAATAAGATGGTATAGTGAGATTACAACTTTGTTTGAGTAGCAACTACTGCTGAGCAACTGCATACATAAAGGTAAATAATACTGTACAAAAAAGTGTCCCCCATGCTACAATCTTTTATTTGCCTGGTCTTTCTCCTTATGAATTGTATTGTATGCTTCTGGAGATACTGCCTCTGAGGAACTAACAAAAGCAGTAGTGTACACTAAATAAAAAAGTGTTTTGGGATCATTCTTCTGCTTGATTATCAAAATTCAGTACAGTTAATTCTTTTGTTGCTTTGCTAGATCTGTTGATTTACTTATCAGTATCTATCTGCCACCTACCTGTATCTGTTGTCTGGGAGTCAAGACAGTCACACGAGTAAAATACAGTGACCTTTTCTTCCTCTTGTTCTCTCATTTCCTGAGCAGTTTAAAGCCTCATTGAAGAGGGCAAAGGAAATTTTCCAAATTGTGGACATATGTATGACTGTTTCTGTTCACCAATTTTCGTGTTGTTACTCAACTCATATGAACAGACTGATTTATTTTCGGTCACGTATGGGAAGGGTTAGTTCAGGGAAGAGTCTGTTTCTGCATGAAAACAGGTATAGAACTAAAACCCATCAACTACCCCCTTAGCTTTAAATGATTGCTGGCCAGTGGAGAGACTGCATATGAAACAGAGCAAAGGGATCAGCAGCTTGCAATATTATGTGGTACCAGTCAAAAGACCTCAGTCTTGGCATCTGGATGGGACAGACTGTTGTAAATGAACACGAGCTGTTTACTACAGTCCCAGACTAGTGTCTTTAGCTAAGCTATCCTCAACAACAAACACATGGTTCTCTCTTGTTGCTTGGAAAATGTCTGCTGAGTTATTACAATCATCTGTGCCCCACAGAGTAAGCCCTCTCAAGGGTCCCAGACACTTCTGGACATGCTGCGGCGTCAGTGTGGAAAATGAATAATGTCAAAACAAAAAAAAAGAAAGTAATGGAGCCACCTGAAAAGCAGAAGCCAGATCCCATAGCTTTAAGAGGCACATTTCCAAGAGGAGTGCCAAGAGCAGAGCACAGCTATATGTTTTCCGCAGTTGGCAAACAGTGGGGACAGAGCATCTCTGAAGGCTATGCAAGGCATTTTGTTGGGTGATGAACTCCCTCTTTTTTAACACCTTGCATTCCCAGGTTCTCTCCCACAAGGTGACTGTCAAGCACTTCCTGGGCATTCATTCTCCTGGTACTGCCCAGAAGTATATAAGGACCTGTCACCCTCTTAATCACAGACAAGTGGACTGAGAGAGGGAAGTGAGAGGTGAGTTGTCCAGTGTCTCAAGGGAACCTGTGGTGCACATTGCAGTACCTAAAACGGCCTGCCAACCTGATGTTGTGGGAAAAGTCAGAGGCTACATGACCTAGGTTCAAAGCTTTCCATACATCTTGTTCCAGCAACAGTAATGTAAAAAGCCGTTCTAGAAAAACAGAAAAACAAATGCTGTGATGACCTTATACTTATGTATCCTGTTATGGTATCCTTGGATGGCAGATTCTCAAGGTCAGAAAATGCTAAATGCTGTGTTATCTCAAAGTGTACGACTGCCATTCAGTTTGGTCTAAAATAAGAGCCAGTACTAAGCAATGTGTACCTATTCTGTTTAGACATTTGAATCAAATGTTAGCTAATATACTGAATCACCAATGTAGTGGGAAAAATGGTGTTAACCCTCTCACTGTATCGAAGGTTTGTTGATTACCCAGTAAAATACAGAAGAAACTTTATGGGCTAAAAAAAACAGTTTTTGTCTCCAGAAAGTGAAGCTATACTTTGCTTACAGAAGAAGCATGCCTCCTAAAGCAGTTTGCAGAGGGAATGGGGGGAAAAGTTGGATTGTTCTTGTTTGCTTGCTCATTTTTAAAGAAGAAAGAGTAATCCTGTTCAGAACTCTTAACTTCAGGAAAGAGATCAGTAACAAAAGCTAACACCCTCAGAAAGAAAGAGTTTTCTTCGCTAATTGATGCAACATGAGATACTTTCTCTAAAAAGTGAGCATCACAAAAGTCTCTAGCGAATTAACAGGATACAGAAGGAAAAAGAGAAGGAGCTTTCAGGTTTAATCTTGGTGTAAGTTAAATTCCCCACTTACACCTTTTATAGACATCTGTCATTCTACTGTCTATGTTGGAAGCAAGGAAGAAGAGCAGGTAAGGTCTAAAGGGTTTGTCTGGCTGAAAAACAGAGTTTTCTAAACTAACAAATGTCACTCAGGTTGTCTCAAAAAAGTTTCCTGACACAGATGTACAACAGCTTAAAAAGCATACAAAGAGAACAAGGTATTTATTAGTGTTTTTCCTTGCCTTCTGTATTGATTCAGAGCACGTTGATTATAGTGGACTTAGGATCAGGTTCACTTAATATTTCTGCCCTTGTTCCTGTATTGTTCAAAAACCATAAGGAAATCTACAACATTTTCCTGGAAATGAAGGACAGTAAAAGAATTATTTGCATTTAGGAATTCAATATGCACAAAACCTTTCAATGCATGGCTTCTCTTGAATTCAAATTTAATGTCCCTGTCAATATCAATGGATTGATTTTAGAATCTAAATACTACTTGAGTGCTCTTCATTATCTCCTGTTTACCCTAACAGGTAAATTAATGAAAAATCATATCTGAACTCTTTGTAAACCCTATTCTCATGTTCTTGTAAAACTTGTTTCTTTATATTAAGGTAGCAAATATGCAGTAACTCTCCCTTAAAAGTTTCAGCTCTTGCCTCAGATCTTAGGTTAAATTTCAGGTGAATCTGTACTTAATGTTTTCTGATTAAAAATCAGTCATTATCCAAACCAGAGGAAGATTTGAGTAGAAAGGGCATTATCAATGACAGCATCAGCTGTCAGTCACTTAAGTGAAAGCTGAATACATTTTTGCCACGAAAAGTAATAACTTTAATAAAGATATTTGAGCTCTTATCCTTCTGAAATAGGTAATTTAGAAAATTCTTACCTGTTACTGATTGAGAAAACTACTGCTGTTGCAGCATATTTCTGTTTTAGAAGAATGAAGGAATGTTGTAGCAGCAAAGTAATGTCTTCTGTGTCCTAGCAATCCAGGAGAGAAGCTCTCCTCACTGTTTCTGTAGGTAATTTGGATGGCATCTCTGCCCCCCTTCCTTCCTTCTTCCCTCCCTTCAGCTTAACCAATGAATTTTGCTTTATGATTATGGTCTGACTTTGAAGTTCTGGCTCCCTCTGCTGTTACATATAGAAAATCTACAGATAACGTGAGAGGAATAGCAACTTCAGGAAAGAGCTGTGGAGATGTATGAAGCATGGCATGCACCCATACTGCATGCAGGTGTGTACTCTAGTGGAAGCATGCTGAAGCAAAGGGACAAAATACAGGAGCAGACCCTAATCCTGTTCTCCCTGCTGAGCCAAGGCTTCCGTAGGGCTCAAAGAGAATTTTGCCTTATGTATATGAAAATGTTGCCAGTATCAGCTTTATCAATTTTTCCATCTAATCAATGACTGATCTTGAAATTTTATTTTAGAATGATCCAGGCTGCAAGTCCTTAAATTGTGAAAGGGGAAGAGGTACACTGTTACTCAGGCAAAGAACTCAAAAATATAAGAGCATTGGAAAGTTGGAAATACAGGATAAGAAGCATTTGCAGAAGCGCCACTTTTCATTTATTTTTCCCCAGTCTTTCTTATGAAAAGCCAAGACAGAAATCATAGCTGCAAATTTTTCTCTTGCACTGGAAAATACACAAACATAATATTTCCAAGACTTATATCAGAATAGCCTAATTTTGATCTTTAAAGTGGATTTTAAGCTGTGGTCAACTACCTAACTACTCCAGTGGCTAATACTATTCTGGGGCCCTGCTAAAAATGGTATAAGTAGTTGCTGCAATGTTTTTGTTTGTAGGCATGTAGTATGTCAACAGAAATCAAAGATTTCAGTGTCAAAATAAGTACATCAACTAAATTAACTGTGAAAGTAGTTTTTCATTTGTACTGTATTCTTTCTTTCATTTTTTTCTGATACCAGCTATTATGGTTGTGCCCATCTACTTCAAGTGCTTAGCTGACATCTTCCATCATTTGAAAAACAATCAAAGCAGAAGCAGGAATATTTAGTGTCTTGATAGGGTATTTTGGCATTTCTCATGTCTTATGGTGCTGAGAAGCATAAAACTGGAACCTGTGTAATGAATGGTGTAAACTGGAGAGTTGTCCATAGCTACTGATTCTTTCTTCAGGGCATGCCTGAGCTGCTTCTTATTTTGTATTACTTATTTTTCACAGCCTTGTTTTCAGGAGCTTTATTTACCAGCTAGTCTGAACCAGCACCCCCATATCCCAGCATTTCCCTTTTACTCAGATGCTTCAGAAGGAGATGACCTTTCTGATCTGGTTAGGGAAGGGGAAACAAAGTCTGTGGTCCAGCTGAGAAGGCATCAGCCCACACGGATCTTGAGCCTCTTGCCAGCTCCTTAGGAATTAGGACCTTCCTATCTTACTGGAGCCAGAAAAGCTGAAATTATTTATTTAGCTGGCCTGTTCACTTCTGTTTCTTCCTTAATTTATTTATCATATGTTTATTTGTTCTGCTGTTCAAAGCACTAAAGAAAGGGAAGAAAAAACACTAGGGAACAGACAGACCTTTTACTGGGGAATATTTTGATTTGTGAAACTGTTCTCATCCCCCTCATCTTGCAGCATTCCTCATCTCCCCACCTTCTAATTATTTAAAGATACACTGTGTCACTTTTATTCTCTCAATTAAGACCTTTGGGCAGAGCCTGCAAACTAGCAAATCGGCATCTGCTCTCTTCTGAAAGTCGACAGAAAACAGCTGCAGCACTGTTCGTGAAAGACTGCTCAGGGCTCTGCCCACAGGGATCAGGAAATGACCTAACCACCAATATTTTTCTATGGCTTCTGGGACTTTCTTCTTGACAGATTTTTAGGATGAACTGCTGTATCAGGGCTCTGGCCATTTTTTGATGGTGTGAACAGGGCTGCGTTAAGCTCCTGTTACGTGCATATTCTTTCCATATCATGTCCAAACTGCAGGGTAAAAATGCTCGCTACTTACAGGCTAATGTGGGAGTAACACTTGGGACATTCCAACACTGCACTGGTTATTGTAGCTGTGACTTACCTGCACACACAGCTGCCACTGGGTGTAAGCCAAGAGATGTGGTGGGGCTGGAGCTGCCATGCAGTAGCTGTCCAGACTGAAGCATAGAGGGGACAATACTGGAACTAGCTTGGAGTGAGAACAGCAGCAGCAACACAAAGATGCAGATGCCTGTTTTCTCATGCAGGCGGGGCTTGTTTCAGCACCTTGCTGAAAGGGATGCTGTTACCTAAGCTGTCTGGTTTGAATCTGTGTTTAATTCCACTATACAATGGGGACTACAGAGCACGTATCTGTGGAGAGTCTCTGTGAGGATCTTAACCCTCTAAGGCTTTTGCAAAATGCACAAGCAGTATTTGCATGAGGGGGCATAAGAGCTGAAATTCCTCTGTACACAGAACACTTGCTGCTGGGAAGCAACATGGAAGTACTGTAGTCCCAGATATTGCTAGTAATGTGCTGGTCAGGCTGGCTGTTTCTGTTCATATCAGCAGGTTTGCATTGACCCTAGCAACCAATGGACCAGCCCCTGTTTGGTGTTTATAGGCAATGGAGTAAAGAAACTGCAGCTGGCATGGCATGGGGCTGTACTAACACCCACAGAGTGATAAGAAGGCTTCCTCCCATTCCCTGTCCACAGCATGTGCTCCTGTTGACAGGAAGGCACTGGGGAGCTGTCCTGTTTTCTCTGCAGTTTGTTACACAGGACAGCTGGACACCATGGAGACAACCTGTTTTGAGGGGGGACAGACGCATGGAGAAATAGTGCTCTTTGCACTGGCCAAATAACTCCCTTCTGCAACTGGTTATGGTGATCGCAAGGCCTCTATCGAGAAACATTCGTTGAGTGCAATTAAGCTTTCCCTGGGAGTGACAGGATTGTCACAGTGGTGGGATTACAGCTGTGCTCTGGGTGCTTTGAGGGTCTCCTCCAGTGCTCTTGTGTCAGATCTTCAGCTATATGAACCTTCATTGGTGGAGCCCTGAAGCTCTGTCTCTTTCTTTCCTCTGAGCATGGAATTTCAGAGGCTGATTCTCCTACAGTACATTTAGCAGATCTAATTGTGGTCCAGCAGCTGGAGTCCTGCTCTCTCTGGCACTGTTAAACAGTGAGCAGTGTCCACAAAGAGTAGTAGTAGGTGCTCAATAAAAGCAAATGGAGAAAATGTACCATGGAACAGTATGTAGTCCATGTGTACACTAAGCTTAGCAGGTCTACATGGTATCCTGGTGGGTATTTTGCACAGGCTTGCTTTGGCTTTGTTTTGTCAGAATCTCTACGTCTCTCTGAAGCAGGATTGCTATTTTAACCATTTTCACTATTCTCCAATTTGTTCCTACCCCTCCTTCCATGGGGGGAACTAGTGACAACAATGTGTCTTCCCAGCGATTCTTCTGAACTGCTTAACTGATGTTCAAGCCTTCATGAAAGCCCTGTTACTCCTGGCCCCCTTATAAATGTATCTAGTGTATAGGAAGCTGATAGCATGATCCCATATATATAATATATCTATATATATATATACATAAT
>NW_010120163.1:0-3164 GCF_000699245.1 Pterocles gutturalis | reverse complement strand
GCGGGGTGCCCCTGCCCGCCGAGGCGAACCGAACGAGCGCTTTCCGATGGGATCTCCAAACCTGCACCGGCAGTGTCCCCACGGGAGCATGGGGAGGGGGCTTTTGGGTGGCAGGCTCCGTACCTGGGTGACGAGGGGCTGGAGCAGGGCGGCGGAGCCTTTGCCCATAGCCTTTGCCCACACAGCGGACGGCGAAGCGCAGGCAGCGGCAGCACCGCTCCACGATGCGGTTATCGGCACTGTGTTTGTTCAGGGTCTCCGACAGCACGGGCCAGATCTGAGAGCAGATAAAAGGGGTTAAACCCGCACCACAACACCACCCTCCTGTCCGAAAAACACCCAGATCCCTGCGGTGCCAGCCAGGTGTCGCTCAGGTCCCAAAAAACGAGGCACCCGCCTTACTGGACGTGTAAATTCGCTTTAGGTGGGAGTGAAGAGCTCAGAGTGGCTCCACACCTCCAGCGCAGCGCTGCAAACATCACGAGGGCAGGGAAATTAAAGCCCCTGGGACATTTCCAGGGCCAGGTCCCCTTTCCAGGGGTTGGAAGACCCAAATCCCACCACTGATCCCCGCTTCCAGGAGGGACGGTGCTCCAGCAGCAACTCCTCTCTCCCAGCGGCCCCAGGTAGAGGTGCTGGACCCGCGGATCTGCCCAACAGCTGGGGATTGGAACCGAACCAACCGCTCAGAACAACACCTCCATCAATCCCCCTCCCCAGATTCCTTCCCCCGGATCCGGACCCACTGGCACTTACCTCCTGAATGACTTTTTGGCACGGGTGGATCTGTCCATTTTCTACAATGGGGTTGGTGTGTCTGTGAAGGGCAGCAAAGGGTTAACGGGATTTTATTTCTGATTTTGTGTTTAAAGCGGAGCTTCAAGCACTGGGAAAGGGACCAGGAACTGGCTCGGAGGGGCTGGGAAGCCGTGACGTCGGTGAAGCAGCAGCTTCCAGCCCTCGGGGCCGGGGGATACGAGCCGTGACCACCGGGGTTTGAAGGCTCGGGGGGAGCAGCTCTGACCCCCCCAGCCCCCCGTCCTTACCTAAAGATGACAGCGAGTCGGTCCAGGGGCACAGTCGGGTCTGAAGAGAGGCCATTGCTTGGCTCCTGAGAGAGCAGCTGGAAAACAAGGGAAAACGATGGGATTTCAGGATCCCAGGCAGCAAAGACTGAAGAAATCCTGGTGGGACGCAGAGCTGACACCTCCTAGGACCAGCTCCTGGGCTCAGCCATGGGCACGTGTTTTTTTTTGCTCCCAGCGGCTTCTCTTTGTGTCTCCTCCACTTTTTTGTCTCCATTCCCTGCTCAGAGGGGTCTCTGAAGGAGAAGGGAGCAGGGTCGGCGGTGGAAGGGAAGCTGCCGAGGGGGGAGAGCCGCCAGAGCGGGCAGTGGCAGCAGGAGGAGCTCCCAAACCCTGCCGTGCAGCTACAGGTCATCCCGAGCAGACAGAGGACACCCACGTCCCTTTCTGGAGGCTTCCCTCCCTCTTCCTGCCATCCTTTCTGCTCTCCGTTATCCTGGAGCTGCATGGAAAGGCCACTGGGGCCACCTCGGCTTGGGGACAGCCAGGATGTGAGCGGTTGTGCCCCGCCAGGATGTATTCCCACGTTCTCCATCCTGGAGAGGCGGGTGAAAGCTGCTCAGGAAGGCTCTTTGGCTCCTGGCACATAAATGGATTTTTAGGGACCGTGTTCTTCCCATTTAACCCACTACATGCTCTACCAGCTGGGTGTTTCTCAGCCAGAAGAGACTTGGGGACAAGTAGGTGACAGTCTTGGACTCCTCATATACTTTTAGCTTTGAGGGGACACAATTCCCCAGCAGATCAAACCACCAGGCACAGAGGAGCCGCGGCAGCTTGAGAGCCTCCGATCTGTCCCACCCAAAGCAGGAGCAGGTCAACGCCGCTCCGACGGGGACGCACCTTCTTCAGCGCCATCACCTGCACGGCACAGAGCTCGCTGAGGCATTCCGCGATCTTCTCCAAGGGGAGCCTGGCCAGGACCAAAGCTGTCCCTGAAAAGCAAAAGGAGACGGGTTCCCAAACACGACACGAGCCGGGTTCCCAAACAGGAGCTGTCCGCACTCTGCCTCCACAGGAGCGCACGTGGGCACGCCGGCGCGTCCCCGCGGCGTCCTCGCCCCGGCCCAGCAGCATCATGAGGTCCGAGGAAGTTTCTCTCTGAAGCATTTCAGGGCTCCCAGAAAAATGAAATGGGAAGAGGAGCACTGGAGCCGCTCCCCACATCACAGCGTCCCACCCAGAGGCAGGAGCAGCACAACCAGCCCACGGCGGAGGTGCCGGCACGCTGCTCCAGGAGGAAAAAAATTCTCCTCCGCTCAGGTATTCATTGCTTTGTTTTAAAGGAGGAGGAGAAAATACTCTGGCAGGGAGAGGAGCAGCTCAGGAGCGTGGCTAACGCTGCTCACATCGATATTCGAGTGCAAAAAAGTGAAAAACCAGGAATTTTGTCTCTTTAGTCACACACCCCGACTGTACGGCCGCAGACGGAACAAGCTCCGTTTTCAGAGCCTCCAGAACCACCCGAATCCATCGGGAATCTCCGTGTCCTGCACGCCCATGGGACCCAACAGCCAAAGGGCCGGTGAGAACTGAACGCTCTGACTGCGGGCTGGAGCTGAAAAGCTACATTCTTGTGCCCAAACTGTCTCCAAAATGAGAAATATTTGCAAATTTCCACCCTGAGCACACAGCAGCCGACTTCCAAGCGCTGGGCTACAGCAGTAACCCATCGCTGGTTTGGCTGTGAGCATTTTAAATGTTTTCCTCCTGCATTTTAAGTTCAGAGCAGGGATGAAGACAGCTGATAAACCCAGAAAATATATTTTTCTACCTTCTGCCCCAAACGAGCTCACGTGAAGGCTCTAACTGTGGACATGCAAACCCAGACACCCTCGTCTAAGAAAAAACGTGAAAATGGGGTTGCAGCGTCCGTGGTGAGTGACACAGCCCCCAAAAACCCCGACAACTTTCCCGTACATACCCTTCAGGAGTCCGACGGCAGCCTCCGGAGAGAGCGTGAAGGAGTCGAGGGAGCGGGCTATCTCCAGCAGCCCGGTAAAGTGCTGAGCCATGTGGTCCCGGCAAACCGAGCAGATGTTGTGGATGGCTTTGGGCGCCGCCGACGCCCGGCCCCTG
>NW_010120162.1:17391-139421 GCF_000699245.1 Pterocles gutturalis | reverse complement strand
ACATTCTGTGGTTCTGTGATTCTGTGATTATGAAAAGGGAAGGAGGTTTTTTCAAGTTCAATGCAAGCAGAGTTTCAGCTACTCCTGCAAAAACTGGCAGATGGTAATTTATTAATATTCAGTAGACTCTAATAGATTAGATAAAAGCTAGCAAAAGTTTGTTATAGCAGTTTCTCCTCCATCAACAGGTAATAAAAGATGCTGGCATTTCGTCACAAACATACAGGAGGTTTATGTGGTATTGTTCTAAATAAATTAGCTTTCCTGTCTTAGAATGAGAAAATTCTGGCTCACATTCCTTGTTCTTCGGACAGGAATTGCCAGCTGTACAGACCCGTATTGAATTTGTTTCAGAGATCTCCATCAGGACTCTGCGTTCCAACGTCCTTGAATGTTTCGAGGCAGTTGTACTACTGACAAAATCATGCAATCCACACTTACACTAGTGTATATGTGACAACAAGCAGTAAAATCCAGGTAAAATCAGGCAATGTTTTCACTGTCAGACATGAGTCTTGTTCTTTCCCTCCGCCCAGACCACTGAACCTGAAATTCCTTTTTCAGCTCTTTCCAAGTCGAGGGAACACATCATGCCTCCCCACCGCAGCCTGTGCTGTGTTTTGATGGTTCTGGCACTCTTTTGAGGAGAAAAATGTGAATTTTGAATCCCTTCAGGCAGAGCAAGGAACTGCACCAGAATTCCCCTTATCATGGGTGACTTGTATATAAAAATGAGAGGAGGTATGCCTCTAGGCTGTTCTTTAACTGTCTTAAAGAAAGACAGATCTGTGCTCAGTTGTAGAATGTAAGTGTCTCTCCTAAACAGGGCTTGTAGTAACACTTTATGAATACATGGTGTTATGGTATTGACAGCTTCAGAATGAAAGTACAAGTTTCCCTCGTAATTGTGGTGCAGATCAGTCTCATTTTTTTCAAGTCTGTCTGTGGGTGACTCCTTGCTCAGTATTCAGATTGTCCTGAATGCCATGTTGAGGAGCTGAAGGATGATTCCAGGCACTGTAAAGAGAGCAGAGGGAGAGATGTGGATTTCATGTTGGACGTCAGATACCTAAAAATCTCCGTGCACTTTGATTCTCTCTTAGTAAATTAATATTGTAAAAAATTGCCTGCATCTGGGGTGCTGTGAGAGCAGAGATGGTGAAAGATTGTGAGGTGCTCAGGTATTAAAGTAATGGAGGGCACAGAGGGGCTGCGGATTGATGTGTATTCTGAAAGAAATACCTAAAGGAGCCTGGGGATAACCCAGCTCCATTCAATCTCAAGAAGGAAAAAGAAATAAAAGCTGTAATACAAAGCTGTAAATAACAGAATTGCAATAGTCATATTCTTTTGTCCTCTAGGCCCTCCATACACTCGTACCATTGTTTGCTTACAGAAGGCAGAGTTTTTCTCTTGCTGTCAGGTTTAATGGTATCTACTTCAGTAAACTTCACAGGCTACTCACTGAGTTAAGTATATGGTGAAGAGACAGAGAAAAAGAGGTCAGCATAGAGTCAGCAACTATTTTACAGAACTCTTAGAAAGGCAGGGGAGAAAAAAATACAGGAAAAAAGCAGCTTAGAGAAAATCTAGCATACCGTGTCATCAGATGATGCAAGCCATCTACAAAATGCATAGATAGCCTGAAAAAAATGCTTCAGGTTATGTTATTTATTAATGGTCATGTGCTAATTTTCCAAAATGAAAAGGTAAACTTGGCCTTTTTCCCCTCTGCTATATAGTCAGAAATTCATTGTGTGCTATTGCAGTTAGGAGAAGAAAATAATGATAGAACTGGGTGTCTTGCAGTCTGTTAAATCAGAATTGGCTTACGTGCAAATTATGTATACAAACCAACTATCAGGAAACATTTTTCATGAATCCAGCTGCAAGTTGTCTTCAGCTGCTGACACCCCCAGGTTCCCATGACCTTGCTGCTTCTTTGCAAGTGCTGTTTATGTGGGGCTTCGTCCACCCGCTCCCTCCTACTGGGTACCTTCCTTCTACCTCCACAGGATCTCCAGCTGTCTGAAATGGAAAGATTTTTGCTTTAGTGTTATGGTTACTCTTAGTGAGACACAAGAGTGTCTCACTCTTGTCTCTTCTCCTGTTACAGCAAGTAGACATTCTGTAGTTTGCCGTGATACTAGTTTCTTGGCCTTTGGTTAAACTCATCGGAATTATTTCATAGTAGAGGAGGTCTGGAGGATGAAAATCGTAATGCCTGTCCTGCTGCAAGAGTATGAGACACCTTTGCACGTTAATGTTTAAAAGTGTGGCTACTCTGTTCTTTCCAACTCCAGTACGTTTGTACTTTCACCATTATGATTAAGAAAGTGTCCAGTAGCTAAACAGCACCTATGATGCCCAGCTGCTCAGGGTGAGTGGTTTGACATGCTGCTGTGGTTATTGTTCCGTTTGTCTGCAGTGTACTTTTCTCATGTTTAATAGTAAGTTCTGATGAACTTTAAATACACTGAAGGAAAAACAAACTGAACAAACATTCCAGGAATTTCTTCACCTGTTGTTTCTTCTTTCCTAAACATAGAGATTTCCAAGTAATAGAGGGTCATTCTATTATGTATGGTGGTACTTCAACACTGTGACTAGAAAACTATGTTTTGTAACTGGTGGGAGTGGGGAAAGAACAGATTGAAGTTCAGAGGTTTCCATGGTAAATACATATATTAATTATTTTCAAAATATCATAGGTATCAAGAACACAGAGGAACTATGGAGAGAGTAATATTTTGTACTAATTTTATTAATTGTATAGATAATTAAAAAGCTAAATGTTGCAGTGTGGAGCAGAGCGAGAGAAAACTAAGGGATGACCACTTTTACAAAGGTGCATTCTCAATTACAGATGAAATGAAAGAGAGTGATATGGTGAAAATAATCAGTTGGCAGAATTTCAGAGAAAGGACAGTGATATTAAATCCATTTGTTCCTTGGGCTTCAGAACAGGGGTATGACATAGGATTCCACAGAGGGAAGGGTGAGCAATCATTTTTTGATTTGCACTTTTGCAATATGCCAAGCTCCTCTTTCAATATAGATTCATAATGGGAACTTCTCTTAGCTGCTACTACGTGAAGATTTACAAAGACAAATGAGACAGGAAATTAAAGGATTGAAAAGAAAGCCAAGGTAAGTTACTTACTGAATTATATTGGAGGGAAGAATAAGTGGCAAGTGGGTGAAGAAGGGTGCTTTTCCCACTTCTCTGTTGCTATCACAAACTTATTAATCTGCAAAGGTAATAGGGGAATCTAATTTTTCTCAGGGATATTTTCTGGTATTCCATTTACAATAATTCTCTGATAATGAATCCCACTTATGCTTATGGTTTTCTTTCATGAGAAAATTACAGTTACGATCTAATTAGAAAAAGGTTGCTGCAAATATACGTCTGGTGAATATACATCTGCAAATATATATCTAGATAGTGAAGCTGTCTTCCAAACAGGTAATTTTCTGGACAGAATGGTGGGAGCAGATTTGAGAGGAGAAACTGGAAGTATCTTTTCTTCATTTAAATGTGGAAATAATTCAGATAATACGTGAAGCACTCAAAATTAAATCTTCAGAAGAGTTTGGCTGCTTCATGCCTTTGTTGCTTGTGAAACATCTCTCCAGTTCCCTAGGTTTTAACTGAAGCAGAAAGACTATTTCTCTAAGACAGACTGTGCACACTGCTAAGCCTGTGTTGCTCTCTCTGCATACTGTATAGATCCTCCCAATATATTTGCAGCATATTTTTATAGTAAGGATCCATCTACTTCTGTCTGTTGTGCTGATTTGGACATTCGTTCTTCTAAGTGAGCTATTTCTGTACCATGATCTTTGTCAGGACTACAGTGTTTCAGAATTTTTTGTGTCTGGGACAAAAAAAAAAGTTTATAGACCAGGTCTGAGAGCTGATGGAAGTACAGTAAGTATACAGCACTGAGGTTATCATAATGTAGCTTCTAGAGCTACCTGATTTTATCAGGATCTCACATCTAATTTAAAGCAATGCTTTCAGCACTTATGGTTGCAGAGACAATTTTGACAACATATATAATATACAATTAAATATAATTGATAATGTTTTATCAGCTTGCACAGTATCTGCTTGAGCACAGGAAGAGTTCTTTCATCTCAGACTTACCCCCCAGACAGCCCCAGCCTCCTGCTGTACATCAAAGGGCTCTCCATTCCTCTGCTCGCAGCCTCTGTTGCTTGCAGGGCTTCAGTTCTCTCTGCTTTTGACTTGGTGGATACGGTTTGCTTGTTTTCAGCACAACTGAGGAGAACAGGTTGGCTCTTTCACTGTTTATTTCTAAGTATCCCAGCACTGTATCTCTCTCTTAAAAAAAAAAAAAAAAGAAGTATATAATATTTCCATATCTGGTGATGTCCAGTTATGCTGGCAGCGGTGCACTAAAGCATATGTTTGGACCTAACCTTTTTGGTCCAGATTTTTGTTTGTCAGTACCACATTCCCTCTAATAACACTTGGAAGTTAGACAAACTTTGAACAATATAGTCCATGTAGCTAATTGCATTCAAATGTCCTCAGTTCAGCCTTTCTTCATACTTTCTTAAAACTCTTTGATACTATCCAATGTACAGCTTCAGTAAGACAAATGCAGTCTGGAAATATATGTTTCCTTGATGAGGGGAGCTATGAAGGTTATTTAGCTAAAAAATAACTTTTCTCATATTTAAGATTTAAAACACACTGAGCTCTTTTGTATTAGACTCGTGCTGACTGTAGTCGGAAATTTTGTATGCACTTTAGGAACTAAGCAAACTGAAATGTCATAGTCACTTTCTGAGCTCATAGATCCCCTTATTAATTTAGTGCCTGTGGAATTATACAATTACAGAATCACAGAATGGGTTTGGGTTGGAAGGGAACTTAAAGATCACCGAGTTCCACCCCCCTGCCATGGGCAGGGACACCTCCCACCAGCCCAGGTTGCTCAAAGCCTCATCCAGCCTGGCCTTGAACCCCTTCAGGGATGGGGCATCCACAGCTTCTCTGGGCAACCTGGGCCACTGCCTCACCACCCTCATGGGAAAATATTTCTTCCTCACATCCAATCTAAATCCACTCTCTTTCAGCTTATACCCGTTACTCCTCGTCCTATCACTGCTCTCCCTGAGAGTGCTTCCCCGTCTTCCTGTAGGCCCAGAATGAACTTCTATAAAGGCTTTTAAGAAATCAGTGTTCATGTGCGTACTTCATGGAAGTTCTGTCTAATGGTTTCTGATATTAATATTAGGAATGTAAACTTCTTCATATATGCCTTCAAAGTGTTGGATGTGAGGGACCACTAGGCATTTTTCCAAAATCAGGCAAGCCTTAATCTCTTTAACTGATATTGCCATCCGTACTGTCAGTCGAGGTCATGTGTTTTATGATATGAAATATTGATTCATTAGCAGCTAGACAAACACCTCATTTCATACAGGTCATTGAGCAACTACCCAGCAGCAAATGTCAGTACAGTGTTATTTGCATGTTATAAAACAACTTTTGTAAGTTACCATAGCGTGTGCAACTTCAGAAAGAGAAGTTCAAGATAAAATACTAATATTCAAGTGTTTAAAATTCCCTTTTATATGTGAGCATGGAAATAAAATATATCTTTAATGTATTTGTATCTCTTAAAAGGTTGTAAGCATATATTAATTTGCTGAGTTTTTAACCAGAGAATTGTATGTGAATTTTTCTTTTAACTGTGCTCAAGTCTGCTGAGCATCTGTTAACATTTAAAATGCTCAGATATATGAGAATCTTCTAGAAAACCAAAACAAAACACAGAAATTCTTTTTCTCCCGTAAAATAAGGGCTAGTGTTTTTTTTCCTACTCTGGTCTTTTAAATGTCAGCAGATACTCATCAAAATAGGATAAACAAAATGTTATAGTGCCTATAGTGAGAGATGTTTTCATGTCAAAAACCAGAGCTGTCACATCTGCTTCTTAAGTTTACTTTAGTAGGTACAGTCTGGGACTCTCCAAGGTGACACCGAAAGCTTTATAAATAGAGAATTAAAAATGTGTCATCATGTAGAATATTTCTCTGTCTGAGCACAAATGAAAAATCTTTGTACAGTCTCTTGGAAAATAAACCATTTTCTTTCAGAGGTTATGTCCTAAAAGTTGAAATAATGTGCACAGTTTCAAGCAGCATTTTACTTTTGTTCTTGTTATGCTAAAACCAGAAGTTCTGGCATTTTTACCTTAAAAGCAAAGGTAAATCATTGCCAGTGTTCATAGCTTGTCTGTATTTGTATGGGTGTACATTGTTTGTATGCATATATATATAGGCACGTCTCAAAAGCAGATTGCGCCTTGTGGAAGTAATATAGTGCATGGACATCAGTGTACTTCATTCTGTGTGCTGTATAGGGTGTGATACCATAAGTAAGCAGTTTAAAGGACTTTTAGTATTGATATCAGTATGCACATGCAAGGCCAGTTACTAAACCAGCTGGATTCTAGGAAGTCCTAGTTTATTGTAGGACTTGTCCTTCTAACACAGAATGAGAAAGAAAGAGATCAACACTCAGTTCGACGCAAGTGGTTTCCTTCATTTTTTTCTGCTTACAGATAATGAAGTGCTCACTAGCTTGGAGACATCACAAGGTAATGCTTCATTACAATTAATTATAAAAAGTAGTAATTCAGTGTAAGCTGTAATCACTGTGTTCTGCAATAAGATTAGCACTCAGAGCATGATGTAAAATAGATTTATCTATACATATAGCATGTCTGTAAAGTGCTTGCCAAGGCGGGTTTTTGAATTAGTACTGTCCTTGTTCACAGGTGCGAGAAGTCACAATAGGCTGAGGGACTTCTAGGACAGAGGGGTTCCTTTGGCTGATTCCTCTCTTTTTTTCTTCTCCCTTCTTAAAAAATCCTCACCATTGTGAAATGTTTTAGACTATTCACTTCTTTGGAAACTCTGAGTAGCTAAGGAGTTCTTTCTTGGGGACAGACTGTGCCAGTGCTCTGAGAGTATGATGGTCGCAGTCAAGTACCAGCTCTTCAATAGGTTCATTTCACTTGGTTCAAAGTGTCTCTGTAGAAATAGTACAATTATGCAGTATAAGATTAATAATTTGTAAAAATAGTTCCTGGGTTTTTATGAGTCCTCTAATTCATCTGAAATGCATTTCACTAGGATTTAGTCATGTTTTCTTTCCTTTTTTGATGGTGTGGAGTACTTTGTATTCTTGTTTCCACCATATGTTTAGCTTGTGTTTCTCAAGGAACATCTCCTTGGTCAGTGCAAGTCTTAACCGACTTGGAAGCTTTCTTGAAGATCTCTCCAAATTAAAAGAATTACAGTTTCCACAGCTGTGTCTTCCCTGACAGGCTTCATAGGACAACTGCCTACACAATATTTCTTTCTTCTGTGATTTCTTTGTATGACTTTTTTTTTTTTTCTTTAATTCAAAGACCAAGGCTTCAAACTGTGTTGGTACTTTTTTGTTTGTTGAAAGACCATATGGGTTTCTTCTCACTTCTTCTTTCATTATCCATTACCTGCAAACAAGAAGAAATTGCACTCACTGCTTTCCCTTTCACTACCACTATTCAATTGTAATGAATATACCACCCACCTAAGCCACACATTTTCGAAGAACTAGGATCATAGAAAAGCAGAAAAAAAAATAGCCTTTTTTCTTTCTTCCTTATGAGTGAATCAAGAGAAAATATCAAGGTGCATCTAGCAATATGGACTGAAAAAAGAAATCTATGAAAATCTTTCTGAAATGAAGAAAAAAAAGATTAAACTTTCTGTTTATTGTCAAAGATACTTTAGGAGTTTGATAGCCCTTTTACAATGTATATTGTAAAAATCATTGATCAAAAATTTACAAACAACTTTTACTGTAAGAGTTCTCATTTATGCATCTTTTTAACCTTACACTTCAACAAATTCGTCTTGATTTTTTGGCAATGAACTTAAATCAAAGATAAAAGATCAGTCACATTTACTGTAGACCTGAAAGTTTCTGTATTAGAAGCACTGGCTGGACTTGACTAGACCACCTCCAGAAGGGAATTTCTTCTGAAATAAGATGAAAAGTCAGACTACTTGCTCTTTCATGTGTCAAGGGGGGTAAAATTCCAGTGAACTGTGCAGTAACTGTCTATTCCCTACTGTGTACGAAGATTAAAATATCATTTTGGCTGTGATCGTTACCAATCTGAAACTTCAATAGTTGTTCCTTGGAACTGAAGATGCATTCATCTCTCATGCCACACAACATCCAGCTCTTTTTCTGTGCTACTTTTAAAAAGATCACTTACAAAACCTGGTGGGAGAAAAGTGTTTATTGGTTTGGATAAAACTGTATTGTCTAAATATGTCTATATAATTATCTGGATGTCTAAATAACACTTGCCAGAAATTCACGTTTGTGAAAGAATATTACAGGCTGCAAACGGAGAAGCATTTTGGCAGCATCTATAAATACTTAGTGTAACACAGGAACAGAAAGAGGAGTAGTTAAAGAGATGGAGCTAACCCACAAATTATGCTGTTTGTGATTAGTAGATTTAATTAAAAATGATAAACAAAAGACAAAGCTTTTTCTCTACAAACAGAACAGTATTAGGCTGGATTTTCTGGTGCCTTGAAACATACTCAGATATTCACACAACTGAGGTAAAGAGGGGGTCACCGCTGCTTGGTAGCATTATGTCAGCTTGATACGCTAATTAGTTGGGTCAAAATAAATATGCAGTGAAGGTGCAAAGTAACAGAGAAGCAGCCTCTTTGTTTAAAAGGAAGTTTCCTGTTAATTCCATTTAAGATGGAATGTAAACATTGTTTAGTGTATTTGTCTAAATAAGTAAGTGACTTTTCTGAGATGCCTTTTCATATGTTAGAGAGGCATTTACAGAATAAAGAATAGGAGACAAGATAGGGTCACTGTTATGATAGCCAACAAAGGGTATCCCACTAATACCTGAGCTGAGCTCATCTGATCAGGGCTGCTGGTGTTAATCAGCAGTCATCATAAACTAATTCCACCTTGAGTGTTTGTAATTTCTGTTTACAGGATAACACCATTCCCTACAAGTTGAATATTGCTTTTTTAAATTCATACTATTTTTTTTAAATGTCACTGAAATTATCTCAGAGGAACAGATCTGACAGGCCAATCACTGCAGATGGTAAGTGCTTTGTTAATTATACAGAAATTTAGAAACAATTGTAGAATGTCTTGCCTCAGGAGGAATTTCTCTCTTGCTCAGTTTGAGAGTAGATTTCCTCTGCTGAATTAATTCTGTGTTTTTGTGCTGATAACAATCTCTCTGCTGCTTTGTAGCAATAACTCCTTGCTCCTTGTTCAAATATGCAACTGTAAATAAGCCGAGGATATTGCAAATAAACAATGCTATTCTTTATAAATAATGCAACGTGTGTAATTAGGACAGTGCAATTACAACAGTATACAGCTCTCAGTGTAACAATTACTTTTTTGGTAAAACGTAATTTGTTCCCTTGTAAATGTTTTCCTTCAATTCAGAAGATTCCCTTGAGTTGTTACAATAATAAGGCTATTCCTACAAATATGTGCAGTTGCACTGTATGTTCCAATACACAAATCAAAGAGGACAGCTACACAGTAATAACCTGCAGGAATTATAAAGTCAGAGCAAAATGATATCAATACTATTTTCTGAGGGGAAAACCTGTCCAAATACCCTCTTTCCACTTTAATCCCAAAGATGTTGAATGCTTTTTCCAGTTTGTTTTGAATTTACTTGAAAAAATAGGAACATTTCCTCGTATTACGCTGGTACTATGTCCCCCTGTTCTCCTGATGGTGATATCTGACTTCTTTCCTGTCTTCCCAGTGTTTATTCTTGGAGATAAAGAAGTGCTGTTACTGTCATTTTACAGGCGAGTAACTCAGCTACACAGAGCCAACGAGATCTGCTTTAGATTTCACCAGAAGGTTGTTAGGAAGCAGGATTGCAGATCTAGCCCTGCTCTCTCCCCGTCAGCATCCCTTGCGTCAGGATCCCTCTCCCCTGGCGCTCTCCAGGCAGGAAGGCAGCAGAGTGCTGCTGCAGATCTTTTTCATAGCACAACTGGTGCTCCAGCCAGTTCCCTTCATCCAGTTCAGCACAATCAATCCCTCATTATCCTGCTCACTAGTTCACTATAATTTCTATAACTTCACTGTTTTAAAAATCCGTACTTCCCCCCCCAGCAGTAAAAAAAGTCTTTGGAGCATCTGGGCATGTATCACCACACTGGTGGGAAAGCATTGGAAAGTCAGATTTTTCATGTTGTTTCACAGTTTTGCATTTACTGATAACTTGCCAGGGCTGAAGTTAAATAAAGGGTGACATTGTTGTGGCAATAAGCAGAATGGTGCTACCAACATGCAGACAGGCAATTTTAGGTCAGCTGACTTTGGTACTCCTGAAAATGTCTGGGAAGGGTAAGTGTAAGAATGAATGTCATTGTTATTACTCAGTATGGATGGGTGGTAATGCTCACCATATTCTGTGAGAAGTGAATTGTCTGAAGTTGATTTTTAAAATTTGAGTTTCATCCTCTTTGTCCCAAAGTTTGTGAAATTTGGGTGGTTTTCCTTGCCAAGCTGTCCTGTTGCCATTTTGGAGGCTGCAAGTTAGTTCATCTAAGCCTGAACCTGCAGTTACCGGTTACTTGTAAATATTGCCATGTATTCAATAACCAATTTAAAAAAACCCACAAAACAGCAGTAATGTGCAATGATTGTAGGGCTAGGTGCTGTGATAAGCATTGTCTGGTTTGGTTAAGTCATTGCTGATGAAACATCACAGCTGATTAAACTGGCAAGGAGAGCAGTTCCCGATGAACTAGTTCCGTCCTCTCTTTGGATCTTCAGAATTTTTCATCTCTTTCTTAAAATGCAAAATATAAGCAAGACAAAGATATTCTTTTAATTATAAATCATGCTGGAAATCACACTTTGTGATTAGTAGTATGTTCTAGAGAGACTTTCTGTCTTAATTGTATGTACATCAGTAGGTTTCTTCCCCTGCATTCCAATGAGATAAAGAGTAGTAAGAAAACACAGGAAGAAAGTACAACAGACCCTCTGGAAGTGCAGTGAAACTGAATTGATATTTACATCCATCCTGTAACCATACTTGCGCCTCTTCTTGAATAACAGTAATAGTGATCAAAGCTGAAAAGGTCTTTGAGCTGGGTGCTTTCAAACTGCTCACTAATCACTATAATTCAGGGGAAAATGGGAACAAAACTGCCCCAACAAACACCACAATCATTGTGCTCTGAGTAAAAGGGACTCTCACCAAATAAAGCTGAAGCAAGGTGAAGATTGCTCTATTACACAGTATGTCAAAGTTAAATACAGGTCTAAATCCATTCAAAAATTTAGAACAGTCAGTTCCCAACCTGGCAATGAGCAGAGACAGGCTGCTTTGTTAAGTGAGTCACCTTTCCCAGAGCCTGCTGCAGCATCGCCGCTACTGACACAGCGGCTGTGTTTCCACATTGGCCTCTTTTAACCTTGACTCTGCTAACTTTGGTAGTGCGGTGGTGTTTGCTTTAATTAAATGCCATTCGAAAGAAGACCTGTATACCTGCAGCACGTGTATCTGGAGGAACTTCCGATTCTTCCTCCTCTTCAGATCGGCATTTTTCTGTTTATGCATGGAAATGAAACGGCTTTCAGACACATAGCTGAACGGTAGCCAGGTGCTTTATAACTGTGTTAGCCTGAAGCTCTCATGAGAAATATTTTTTCCTGGAAAATAAATTATAACATGGCTAAGTGGTGCCTGACAAAGCTAAACAGGAGCCATGCTGCTCTATTGCAAATTCGTCTGCAGTCTCTCGGTAGAAAGACAAATAAAAGCACTTCATCAAAATCAGTCAGAGAAGCACAGGAATACTCATAGGAGACCACTAAACTCTAAATACCAATCAATTTCACCAACTTTTTTGTCAAACTTGCAAGTCCCCTTAAGTGCTGTCGTCTAGAACTGCCAGAAGACGTTGCGTGATGTGCTGCAGGAGTGGAGTGGGAGAGCCCCTCTCCAATGGTCAGAACTAGTGCGTGTGCGTACGAATTGCAACAGGTCAGGATTTATTGATGTCAGTGGGTGGGGCTGGGCTGACATTAAGGTTTTTGGAACCAGGCCTAAGGGCTTGGAAACCTTTTGCTCCTTTGGAGAACTGGGCTCACAATTTCTTTCTCTGGTGTCGGCTATTTTCCAGTGACCTGAGCAGGTCCCTATGACCAGCAGGCATTTTCCTTGCATACTTTGTGAGCACAGACAGTAGCCTTTAGACTTTGTCCTTGAATTCAAAGTCGCTGAAATATATAATATTGAGTGATTTTAGTTGAGACATTTGCACTGGTCTTTTTTCCTGCACAAAAAGATCCCAGAATCGTTTCACAGCCCATGGGATGTTAAATGCTCAGAGACTGTTGATTTCCCACTCACCACTGCCTTCATCCTGCCATTCTTCTCAGGCAAATGCAGAAGTAGTTCTGAGAGAAGGAAATCTTAAAATTTAACTTCCTCACCCATTTCTTTAAGCTGTGGTTATGTCTTAACTGTTATAATAGTCACATTTTCCAAGTCAGAAATGTAAAGTTCCATTTAAGCAATGTCAGGTCCTGTAAACACAGCATAACGGACAGAGATGAAACCAGCTGCTGGAACGCTCCCCCAGCCCACGTACGCTCTGTGTGGGTGCCGGCTTGAATTGTTTTGCCTTGAATGAAAAGCAAAGGGAACTCATCAAATGGGCTATGAAGCAGAGCACAGTACAACACAAATACATGGTGATTAGGTCTAACTTACTCTGATTTTTTTTTTTTTTTTTAAATAATCCATCTCCTTCTGGGTTGTCTCTGTTCTCCCTAGTACGTTACTGATAGCTTCCTTTACTCTCAAGCCTTTTTCTGTGTGCTTCATTCCTTTACCTCCAGGTTTTTGCATTCTTAACCAATCTCTATCACCTTGCTTCCCATCTCACTATCTAGATATTTCTCCATTGCTTCATTTTGTGGGGGTTTTTTTAGTTCCCATTAAAAATAAGGTCCTTATCCCACCCCACCCCCGCCCCTTTTCTGGGATTGGGAATCAGCCTGAGCTCCACATTTGTCTTCTGAGACAAATCTTGACTCTAGACTTCCTTGGAACAAATCTGATTTTGCTTTTGGATAGAGTTTGCTCAGAAAGACAAGATCAAGTCAACAGCAGTTTCCAGCTATTCTCTGCTGAATTCAGTCTTCAAACTCAGGGCTGTGTGCATTGTTCTTTGAATATCCTGTAGAGCACATTTTGTAAGAGACAGCTTGTGATTTCTGTGTGTCAACAGAATCATGAAAAGGTGAGGGGAGTAGGAGAGGAGAGGTTTGTCTTAAGCGTTGAAATACTCACCTGCAGTGCTCTGTAGTCCACAGTTCCTTCGTATGCTTTTAAATATTGGGCATGAGGAGAGATATATCTTATTCATTTTTGTACATGTTTTGATAACAAAAGCAATACAAAAGCACTCACTACAAAATAACAGCGCTTCTGTTTTGCCGGACTTACAAAAGAGAAAGTGTGTGGATCAATGTTTTGCTGTTGTATAATCAACAATGTATCACAATTCTGCATTGTTTTATATAAAAATTCTGTTGTGCTTTGTTACAGTTGTCTATAAAATTACAGGAAAAGATGCCCACATTTTCTGTCACTTTTAAATGATAAAAACAATACCTAACCTCAACTTAGAAACAAAAGCCTTAGTAGAAACAAAGCCTTTGTAGATGGAATAGCAGTTTTGGTGATAAGCTCTGGTGTCTTTATTCCTTTGAATTCTACTCCAGGTGAGGTTAATGAGTCACCTGGTGTTGGATTCTCAGCAGTAAAGAAGTAGAGGAAAACAAATCAGTAGTCTTCTTGCAGAAAAGTGGTCTAATCACATCTGACACTAATTAGCATCCTTGCTGATAGTCCTTATTAGGACATAGTTGAAGCCTGAATTATATGTCTCAACAGTGCAGTGGTCATTTTGCAGAGCAAAAATTAACTGGGTGTGTGGCCAAGGACAAAAAAGCATCTGCAAAAACATCAGCCCTGAAATGGGCCTGTTGTGTCTCTCAGTCTACTTCCCGCTGAACCATGTTCAACGCCAGTTCAGCTTCATCCATTGTCAGCATGAGTAATTTTCAGAGAAGATGTGAAATGTGAATCCACGTCACTCCGAATTGAACGTTCTTCTAAGGAAGAATGCCTTGTAACTCACTGAATGTTCCTGCCTTGCCTTTGCTCGTTGTATAAGCTATCAGAAGTATCCTTGCAGAAAAGATCCTTGATTTTCAAAATGCGTCTAATTGGCAAAAATGTGTATTAGATTGCTATAAATTTCACAAATATATCAGAATTTATGGTGAAGTAGGGTAAGAGAAAATAAGTTACTCTAAGTATATCTTCACCATCTAAAAATGTTGATGTGTATTTTCAGTTTCCTGGAATTCACAAATCAAAACCTGATATGTTGACAAATATCTACTGGACCTATTTCAAGTGTAGCTGACTTAAAACCCAAGAACTTCTTGGCCTGTCTCACTTTCTCAGGTCTTAAAACATCTATGCACTCAAATGGCGTCAAGAGACACATATTGCTTAATTACAGAGAAGCATTTTAATAAAAAATACATTTCCCGTGCCTTCTTCAGCTCTTAATTGTTCCTGCCAATTCTCCACTACCATCTGTCATAAACTCCCATTTTTCTGTTCAGCTGAAATATGAGTGTAATACTGATTCCAAAATATCATAATAGATTCTGTGTCCCCTTTGTACTGCATTGTCATGCAGATAACTGCAGAGGCATGCAAATCTTGCTCAAGGTTGCCAGGAGCTTTGTCAGTCTTCAGAGTCAAGAAGAAAAGCTCATCTGCTAGAATGACTCATGACAACCTCATCTTTGATCACTGGGACGATTTTCAAATTATGTATGCCCCCTCCAGTTCCAGGGCAATTTTACATCTCCTAGGATTTACAGTGAGATTTTGAAGCTCAAATGGTTCTGTTGCTGGCCCAGGCATTGTAAAATGTGGGAGAAGGCCATTTTTCTCTTTGTCTCAACTTCCTCTTAATGATATTTCCTCAGTGGTTTTTGGTTGCCTATTTTTTTCAACAATGATCCATAAACAAATGCTGTGAGTATAAAGCCTGAAATTCAGGTTACTTTCTGTAGAAATAGGCATTATGTAATTCATATTAGTTCATCTGTCCTTACTAGGAGCATTTTTTCTCCATTTCTTGTTACTTGACATCAAGTCTGTAATTTCTTTGCTATATAGATTGACTTGGGAGTAAGTAGGAGCTTCCCCGGTACTTTTGCTCCCTAGGGGAGGGACACATCAGGCACAAGTGCAGCTGGTTTGAAACCAGAGAGCTCTTGACCTGTCTTAGCTGATCAGAGATAACTAAATGAAAATGTCAGCTTAAAAGAAATGAATGGCACATGGAAAACACAAACCAGGTACATCTGGGACATGGTTTTGAAATGTAGCCAATCAGAAATGACTGAAGTTTTTTTCCTGCTTGCTGACTACAGACAGTCTTCGGGGAAATAAGTCACATCTAGTCTTTCAATTAGTAGGACAAACCGTGCAGATGTCACACCAAACAAATTCAGCCACATTTCAGGAGAGGTCAGTAGAGTAAAAGAAATCAGTATGTCCATGGTCTAGCAAAGAACCTAGGGAGTTTTCTCAAGGTGGGGTCATACCAAACGAGCGAGTTCTGCCTGGCATCACTGAGATGGCTTTCAGCAGAAAGCTGTACTGCCCTCGCTGGAGGCTGAATTTCTCCGCCCATTCTTGAAGTGCATCACGACTGCAATAGAACAAAAAGTGGGGTTTTAAGCTTTTTCATCCCTGAAGGGTCCAAACTCACATATGTATAAATGGGCAGTTCAGACAGTGGCCTTGTGCAGTCATGGGCTTCAGTGGTGAAATGATCAGGTGCCCAGGGTGATGTGTGTTTGCCTGCTAACAAGGATGCTCCTACTCTGCTGGTTATAAGGGCAAATTCTGGTTGTTACTAGGAGAGGTTTGAAGTCAAACTGATGCGTAGAAATTAAATTATTCATATCTTATTTTTCTGAGCATAGCAGTGTGAACATTTGCTGTAAATTGTATTTGTTACAGACCCAGAGTATTTTGGCAGTGACTCTGAGTTTGGATGGACTGGCTAAACAACTTGTTAAACAAATGGTTTTCAGTCTGCATTTTGCAAATTATTTTGATTATTTGGTATCGTTTGCATGATTACGGAGTTGCACTGTTTTATTATTTCTGTTCTCTGATTGGACTTATCTATTCAGGGGAATAAGTAACTCATTCCATCAACATTGTTGGATTTCAGTGGTGTTAGTAATAGAGGTGTTATCTTGTTTTCTAGACAGAACTGTAGATTTCTATTTGCAAAGGTACCATGTTGTATTTAATGATTCAGCCAAATGATTCTCTACAGGTACTGTTGAAAATTTACTTACTAATCAATGGTAACTTAGATAAAATGCAAATTTTGGAAAAAATATACCTGTGTGTATGTGCACGCACGTCACTACCTATCGCTAGATACAGAATCTGATTAGCAAATCAAGCTGCTAACGTATCAATATTATCAAAAAAGCAGTATTTCCATATAAGTAGGCAGCAGCAAGTCAGTCATAAAACCAGGCTTTTATTTTCATCTTCTGTGAAATTTGTAATGAAATAGCAAAGATCAGATAAATCTATAGAAGCTGCTGATATATATCCCAATAATTTAGCTACACAATATTTCAGGTAAGCTGAAGTCATCAAAGGGAAAAGAAAACCAAAATTCATTAATGCAGAAAATGTGTGCATTAAGTGAAGGCAAATTCCTGGAATTTAGTTTTGTAAAAAACAAGCAAAATAAGTTTCTTTTCTTCTGTGCAGTATTTTTCTACCTGTCACTTGTGATCTGTGTCATTCTATTTGAGTGATTCTTTGGACTGCAGCAAACGAGTCTGCCTGCCAAATCCTACTTGAAACATCTTTGCCTGCTCCTGGCCCATCTGATCTTTGCAGAGGTCACTGCCTGCGTATCATGAAGGCAAAATGGGGCACGTATTTATCCTTCAGATGCCAAGGTTT
This sequence comes from Pterocles gutturalis, assembly GCF_000699245.1. NCBI lineage: Eukaryota > Metazoa > Chordata > Aves > Pterocliformes > Pteroclidae > Pterocles > Pterocles gutturalis. Next base: position 122,250 of record NW_010120162.1, on the reverse strand, counting down.
GTAGTCCAATGGAGTTTAGTGTCAGTACTCTAAATTACACACTTGAGGTGCAGCATAAGCACCTGCTTAAGATGTGGTAACCTCCATCCGTGGGGTGGGACCAAGAGCTGGGAGCTGGGATCTCTGCCATTGTCCCGGGGGGGCTCAGCAGAGCTGACTTACATGAGCCCGTATTTTTCAAGCCAGCTATTAGTGGCCTTCTAGATTCCACTAGTGTGTGTGAATTTCTACCATGTTCATAATTTCATTTGGTTATTTAGTGTGAAGATGGGCTGAAATGAGGGTTGGGTTCTATTGTCATATAGGGATGACAAGAAGATGTGCTTTTCTTTCTGTGTTCATGGTTTGCTTCATGTTTTTAATTAATCTAGTTGTACAGGGCTTCAGGGGGTGGGATTAGGAGCATCACTATATCCTATTACAAGCTGGAAATAAGATGTAAAAAAAATTTGTATGCTACCAGAGGAGAGACCTGGGTCAGGTCCTCAGCTAACTGCCAAAATCATCAAAGGGGCACATACCAAATGTCCCATATCAACAGACTTGATAACCAGGATCACAATCCCCTAAAAGAGGAGTTGGTATGTATAAAGGATTCTTTATTTGAACACAAATGGAGTCATGCTTCTCTCTGGCATGCTTGTAAGCATGGATTGTGCTGCATGATACTAACATCCCGTACAAGGCTTGTTGTGGATGAATCAGTCACTAGATGGATCTCTCTCTCTGTGCACTACAGGGATGCCAGAACCCCCCCTAATGTTGACTAGCAACAACAGAGAGCCGTGAATGTTTCAAAACCTGTGGAGGCTTCATCTTTCCATTTCTTCCATTACCGTTTGAGTCAGAGGACCCAGAAGCAGCATCGCGTAGCAGTGTCACTAGCAGCAAATCTTTAGCAGCTAAGTGGTGGGTCAGGTCATGACTGAATGGTTTGAGTTTAGAGTAAGTATTAAAGTCCCCATGCAGCACGTGCTGTCTCATCATTTGACGCCAAAATATATCTGAAATGCACAATGCAGACAAGGGAAGGAATGAGTTGTGCAGGAATGATGTGACTTTATTGTTAGTAATGGGCAGTAACGATACCTAGATTTGGCTGGTAAGTTATCCCTACTGTAATGTGCGTGTGAGGCTACATGGGAGAGAATACGTGGGAGGCAAAGCATAGGTGCATGGAAAAAAAAAAAAGGAAGGAACAGTGTGGATAGCAGGAAACTTGAGGAAGAATATTGAAATAAGGGAGTAAAGTGAGAGATAAAAAGCGAGTATTAGGTGCTTATCTGTTTCCCTATACACTGGGAGCATCACAGTCATTATTGAGTTGTCTTCACAGTATTTTATGATGCAGAGGAAATACTTTCTCATTCTACAGATCAGGATCTGATACATAAACAGATTGAATGACTTGGTGGATGTCAGTGATAGAGCTGGCATTCATGACTAATATTGAGATCCTCCAAACTCTCTAAATTCAGATGTGTGAGCTGGTAAATGCTGAAAGGAAGATCATGTAAAATTATTATTTACTTCACTGTTCTCTCTAATTTGTGCCTTAGATATTTCAGACCCTGTTTCTCATCTGCTAGATACCCACAAAATTGAGATCAATACAATTCCTTAGGTCCATGTATCTTGTATAGCTTAACACTTGATAGTTGAGACTACATTTTCAAAATGGCTCAGAATCCCAGCTCTTTTGAGTATCTTCTTTGGCACTTCATTGGCTGTGTGAGAACTAAGTTCCTTTACATTCAAATCAGAGTCATATATTCAACGTATTTGGGAATTCTGTCTCTCAGTTCTTTTGGAAATCTAGAGTGATATTATCAAAAATAGTTGTATAGGCTCAAATGTAGGTAACACCAAATGTGAATCACCAGTTGGTACAGTCAGCTAAGCTGACTCTGCAAGATAATATTAGAACTAAAAACATTGGTCAACACAGCACACACCAATACAAGTTGTGCTTCACTCTATTGAATTTACCAGGTGATATTTTCTGTGTTACAACTCCTCAAACTGGAGTCTGAGTACTGTAAACATGCCTTTAGGCTCCTGTGAGCTCTGATCCCCTGAAAATTAAATGAAGAGACAGATTTTCTAAAAATAAAGGGAAATGACTAGTAGGTTTAGGTTTCATACATCACAAATTACAAAAGCTCTCTACAAGCCCAGAAACATCTTTAACATGTAAATATCTGGTCATTTTACTTTAAGTCACTTCAGCGTTGACTTCTTCTGTACCTAAGATAAGACATTTATAAAGTGAGCTTGTTTGTTAGGAAAATAAGAGAAATCTTCCTTTGTACAGTCTTCAAAACAAGGAAGGTCACTGATTAATGCTATCCTTTTTCATAGCAGCAAATATACATCTTCAGTAAGGGCAAGTCATGGTTCACTCTGAACATTAAAAAAGATTTCCTACTGTGCTGACAAAATAAAGGTAACACCCCAGACTTCTTTCTGGAAAATTTAAACAAAGTAGAATATATGAAAAATATTGAAGAGTCAGTAACAGATTTTTAAACCAGGAACAGACTAAGTCCTTCTCAAAGAAGAATTTCCTCCAAGCATAAACATCAAAGAACTTTTGTTAAAAATATGACACATGACAATCTCCCTTGTGAAAGGAGCAGCCAGCTTGAAAGTCTCTGTTTCCCTTATCTGATAAGCAGTCTCAATGACTTTTCAGTGAATAGGGATGTTTCATACAGGATTGACATAGAAAAGAAATCAAGCTAAGTTATTAGAGGCCCCTAATTTCTGAAGAGAGTTGGGTTTTACTGATTAAGTGCTTAATGTTACAAAACTGAAGAATACTATGGAATGGTTTGTCAGTTTGAATACATAACAAAGAGCAACATCTTGTACTTTAAATGTGCTCTTAGATTTTTGAGTTCTGAGGCTGAACTAGACCATAGGATAGATAGTGACTGAAATCATATTCTTGTTTGCTTTGGAAACTAGCTTGCAAAAATTTTGGGGTTTTGGGGATTATTTAACACTAACTATATATTTAAACATGGAAGCATTGTTTCAGAATATTTCAATGTAGTCTTTCCTTTTCCTGATGTGGTAAATGAAGTAAAAATTCATAAATATTTTTTGTTCACCTAAAATTGTTCTTTTATTTATCTCATGAATCACTTAAAAAAACCCCAAACAAACAGACAACAAAACCCAAACCCTGCCCCAGCACTAGTTCTGATCTCATGGAGAGCAGCAGGGCTGCTCAGTGGACATCACCGATCAGCATACACTGCAATAGAGGCGTTATGTGTTTCTCAGGTCAAGCCCAGAGCCCTTGCTAAGAGCTGGTCCTCAAATCTCTGACCTGTATGTAATGGAATAGATTAAACAAAATTGTAGTTTTCAATTAAATGTTGCTGTGGCGCAAGCATTACCAACCACCTACCTGTGAAGATAGAAACATTTTTATTTGGTGAGCTCACATGAAGCCTCTGTTGGCAACATTTGGAAGGTCATTGGTCTCAAGTTTTTCTTCATGAAGAAACATTGACGTTAAGAAAACCTAAGGAGGAAAATTATAAAATTATTTTCTCTTTCAATATGATGAGCAAGTGCTATAAAAAAAAAAAATTCTGAATTATAACTTCCCAACTGCACACAAACAGAATTAGTTTCTGTCTTCATGCAAAGCTTGACATGAGAATAAAAGAGACTTTCCCTCTCTCAGAAGCCATAGAAGGGTGATTGTTTTTCTTGTAGTTGTCACTGAGATTTTTTACTGAATGGCTATAATGTTAATTCCATTTCTAGAGTGAAATCAACTGTATTTAACATTTAAAGGGATGAAAATAGTAAGGTGACACCTGAATGAATGGTTTCCACAAATAATTTAATTCCCGTTCTCTTTTTCTGTTTGTGCTTCCAACTGCATGCAAAATCCTCAAGTATAATTGTTTTAATCTTTTTGTATATTTCTTCATCAGATAATTCATTGGATTGTTGATTATTGAAAATACTGCAGTTGGGAATTTAGTCTGGTTAATTACATTTCAGGTTTCTTTTATTTTCCAATTCACCAATTCAGTGTTATATATAAGTAACCAAGATAGCGTAAATAACATACACAGCAAAGAAATACAGAAAGACTTGTATATTAGTTTACTGCAACTAATTATGCCTAAGCTTCATTTTCTCTATGTTCCAACTGCAAAACAAAACCAAAAGAGCAGAAAACCCACAACTGTATATACATGCCTGTGCTCCCTGGTTCATGCAGATTTATTTCTGGCAAGATCACCTGGGTGAGATTCACAAGTGCTGTGAAATCCACGTGTCTCATTCATACTCTAAACTTAACAGCAAACATATTTATTTTGTAAATTTAAACCTGACATTTTCTTTGGTAAATTACAGTGTTGAAATGTATCAGTCACACCGAACAGAATGAGTAGTATAGACATATTTCGCTTATTTCCATAAACAACGGAAAGGAAGCTTGTGTCAGCAGCAAAGCAGAGTTAAATAAAGTCAAACTCAACAAAGGAGAACCAACATCGTGGAAATGTGGAAAGAGAATCAACAGGCAAGAGCTGAATAAGGGAGAGAATTGTGGGAGTGAAACAGGTTCATGCGCAGGTTCTCTTTCTGGTGCAGATACAGCAACCCTTCTTATAGCTGGGAAAACAGATCCTGCCCTTTCCACTGATGGTTCACAGGTGACATTGCTATGGTGCTTCCCTTCTGTTGCTCCTTTTAATTTGTTTATGGTTATTTTTTCCCCCAGAAATATTTGAAAAAAAATCTTTTTTAACCTTCTGAGTGCAAAAAACCCCAGGGTAATTATACTTTTCACTGCAATTTAAAATGAAACCAAGCACAGTTTGCCTAATGTGGAACTGCCATGGCTGAGCTCAGGAAGCAGAAATGCACCAAGGAGGCACTCGGCTGAGCAAAGATCTTGAGAGGTCTGTTAAATACCAGTCAGATTTCTCAGTGCTCTGAGCTTTGCAAACATATGTGTATGTACAGTTGGAGTCAGTATGACATTTCAAAATAAAGTTTTTTTCTTTAATCAACCTTTGAAGAAAAACTGAAGTATGAAAGAAAAGAGCCGTGGAGCCGTTGGAGGAGTTCTACCAGGTGCATTTAGAGTTGTGGGAAGCCTATGCTGTGTCACGACGGGAACAGTTTGAGGAGTGTGCCTATGTATCACAAATGTGTTCTTACGGTGTTTTGCAACCCCCTTGTTTTCTGCTGGCTTATACTAAGGAACAGGGTAGTGATGCTTCCAGAGAGAGATTTGATGCTGCAGTTGAGCACCGGGAGAGGTTGCTCCATTGTGCCTGTTGTTTCTGTTCCATATTGAATGCTACTTCTCTGTCAGATCTCCTTAAAATGAGTCTGACAAAGAGATCTGGGATTAAACAAATCCTCTGCTACTATTTTTTTTTTTCTTTAAACTGGCTTCTGTCATTTTAATTTCATTGACTTGAAGCAGATGAGAGAGGGCACTCTCAAGTTTCTAGATGACACCAAAATGAGAGGAAGGATCGATATGCCTGAGGACAGAACTGCTATGCAGACGGACCTAAAGAGGCCAGAGGAATGGGCAACTGAGACCTAAAGAAATTCAGCAAGGACTAACACCAAGGGGTCTCTCAGTACAGGAAAGAGGTTGATAAACTGGATCAAGTGCATCAGAGGGCTGCCAAGATGGTCAGGGGGCTATAGCACTAGTCCTGCAATGATGGGTTAAAGGAGCTGGGAGCCTGGAGAAGACACAGATTTGGGGGAAATTGAGTAGCAGCCTGCTGATACCTGGGAGGAGGTCATCATCACAGTGGTGGAAGGTGGAAGATCAGGAAACAATGGGCATAAGTTGAAACAGAAGAAGTTCAGACTGGAAAAAAGGAAATATGCTTGACATCCTGAGGGTGGTCAGGCAGCTGGAATATGTTGCCCAGAGAGGTTGAGTAGTCTCTGTTCTTGGAGGTTTTAAAGATGAGACCCTTAGCAACCTGGTCTCACCTCAGAGCTGTCCCTGCTTTGAGCAAGATGTTGGACTGCAGCCCTCCTGAGGTCCCTTCCAGCCTGGATTGGCTTGTGTTCCTCTGATTTTTACCAAACCAAGCTACTGATCAGATCTGTGAGAAAAAAAAAACAAATCCAAATATGACATGGAAATGAGCACCTGGGGGAAAAGATTCATCAGCCTACCTGATTTGAAACCAGAGTATTTGAGTGCAAGTAAAGGTATTAAGAGTTTTGTCTTAACACCAGTGATTAGACTCATAGAATAGTAACATGGATTGAAAATCTGTTCACTTTTGATGACTGTCGCAGGCACCAGAGTGGGAATTGTTATGGTGGGTGCCAGGGCTGACTCCAAAACCCTAAAAAAACAAACACCCCCCCCCCCCCCAAAAAAAAAAATCCATAACAGAAAACAAGAAGTGTTTTCCAGTTATTCCTTTTCTTCCCTCTTTTAACTATATGTCAAAATCATGCTTAATTACAATGAGAATTGTTCACCTGTATTGTCCTTTGATATGAGAATTTCTTGAGGCTACAGAGTAAAAGATAAAATACTCTTAAAATTACTTAGTCAACCTAATAATTCATACATCGTGTCACTGTTATTAAATAAAGCAACAGTACTATGGCAGGGAGAGACACCTTACTAAAAACACTTGATTTGTTTCTTTATCTTCTGCGTGTACGAATATGACCTGAGCATATCGTGTCACTGTTATTAAATAAAGCAACAGTACTATGGCAGGGAGAGACACCTTACTAAAAACACTTGATTTGTTTCTTCTGCGTGTACGAATATGACTTGAGCATATTTAACAATGTTAAGAAATCTTTTCTAATAAGCAAATGCCAACCTTGAATTTACAGTTTCACCCTTTAACCTCCGATCATATCAAGGATAACAGCATATTTTACAATTTCTTCTCTGGTCCTAGATAAGTAATAATTGCCACCGGAATCATTAAACAAGTTAAAGCATTTAACTTCATTATAGTAGCTCTTGTTAGTCAGGCACGTCGTGCTATTATCAGACCTTTTACATCGGTAGAAACAATTGATAAATCTGTAATAATTCTGTGTCTCAAAGATTGGATAATGATCCCTTGTAATACTGTGACATGACACACACAAAGTACTGCTTTTCGGTGTGTAATTTCTCATTTCAGGGAACGTTAACCGGACTGAAAAAAAGCCCGCTTTCATACAATCTGTTCAGTGGAATGTAAATGAATGTGGGGAACAGTTCCATAATAAATGAGCCACCATTGTGATTATTTTCAGTAACATTTGCTGTACTTAATGGTACCATCCATCTAAGGATTTCTACATTTATCCTGTTTATAGGATGGTTAAAATCTTTATGGAGGAATCATTAATTTCCTTGCAAATGTCACTGACTTTGAGTGCTTTGATCATTTGAAGATTAGCCCAGCCCCTGTCATCAGTAGTCTCTGATGAGTTCAGGCTGATTTGCTTTGTACATCAAAGGCGGAAAAGGACCACTCTGAGTTGCAGTCTTTTTGGCTACACTTTTGAAGTCTCCTGAATACACATGAGCCATATTGTTACAGGAGAATGAAAAGCAGAGGACCATTGTGCATATGGCGGACAATGTGCTGCTGAATTTACGTTGCCTTTCATCAGAGACACCGACTGCCTCTGGAGTGTCACCATGGGCAAAGTTAATGGGTCATAACCATAATGATACTCATTAATATTAAAAAAGGAACAAATTCCACACATACCAGTATAGGATAGTCAGAATTGTACTCCCTGTGTTCTAAGGCAACAAAATACGTGTCACTGCAAAGCTGACATTTTTCACTTGTCTTGTCTGTGAAGAAAATAGAGCTGAGAAGAGTCAACCTCGTCATCATGGGGGTTTGTATACAAGTTTTTAATATTTTTTCATGTTTCAAATTTAGCTATATTTGTATTTTAAAAGTAGGTGTAGAGCAAAACATAACAAATGAAACCCTGAGTTTTTCATTGCATTCTAAATAATATCTATCTTTATCTGAGATGTGCATTGCAAAGCTCTCTGAACTGCCTGTTTTGTCCTGCAAAGCAACCTGTGTTAGGTACAGTTTTGCTCTAAATTTTTTCACACAGTATTTATTTAAAAGTTTTTTAAAAGCTTCAGTTTTCAGCATCACTATGTATATTGTTCCATAGTTGTAATTTCATATGTTTATAAAACAAACATCTCAATCAAGAATTTCAAAAGTGATGCTTAAAATTATCAACTTGAATGCTTATTATACTTCCTAGTAGGCAGTCTGATTTTCTAGAATTGCTGAGCAGTTTTCTTTAGAGTGGCTTCTTCAATAATGGATTTGTTAAAGAAGAACTTAAAGATTCTTAAGACACACGAAAAAATTATGACATATTTTGTATGGTTGATATGTTGTAAGGCAATAATAGTAAGACCACGCTAGGCTTCACAGAGCAGAAATAACGATACTAGTGATCAGTGAAGGAAAAAACAGAAAGTGTGGTGAAGAAAAACTGGAACTTCTCTATATCACTAGAACCTATAGAAGACTGAAAGCTTCTGGTGACAGCAGACAATGATTTTATAAAGCAGTGTGGCTGAGAAGTGGCTCCAGTGTTTGTCTGGATACATGGAGATATCAAGTCACAGAGAGGTGAAGCCCTTTCTCTTACGTGCTGCAGATTGTATTTGGGATGCTCTACAAATAGCTGTTTAAAAATTAACATCAGCTTAACTCCAGTGTTGTGCATGGGCTATTTAACAGTCTTTAGAGAATGGAAAAACAAAACAAGGTAGAGGATTACTGACAATGGCAAAAAGAGTGTTAATTAGAGTTAATGAGATGAAAGTGAGAAAACAATGCACACAGTGAATGTAAAATTCGGATGAGTATTACAGTAGGGAATAAGCTGCCACAGCATGTGGGATCTCCACAACTGGTTTCAACTGGCCTGGTCAATGTGATTATTGCATTTGTCACTATTATTACAGTTCCTGGAGAGCCTGTGTGGTATTTTAGACACAGTACAAACATAGGCAGTCACGGGTATCTGCTACCATGAAGATTCTGTACTTTGTGTAAAATGAGCAAAGCTCTGGAAAGAAGAAAGGACAGAAGGAGAGGCTGTGATGTGACTGGTGCTGTAGAAGGTGTGAAGGTATACCTGGCAAGAGCGTGTAGTCTCTAACTCCTGCCATCCACTGTTGCCCCAAGCGTATGGCTGAGAACCACCTTGTACTGATAAGAAGGTGGATGGAGTTACCTATTTTTCTGTTGCCAGTTCTTGTTTTTACATTATTTTACATGTCATTCTCCAAATGAAAATAGAAGCTGTGAAGAGAGCAATTATATGGGGGGTTTTCCACATTAGCTAAAGTCTTTTCAACCAGAGCACAGATGGCCTTCTACCAGTCTCTGAGCAGTGCTCTACGCACCGCACTCCCATGGGCCAAAACGTGCTGCTTGAGAAGACAGCTTTTAAAAGAGACCACATGCGTTAGATTGTAGTAGTTCCCTGGAGTGCCAATACATGTTTTGGATGCTTTGTAATAGAGAATTTTTAGACAATTTACTTTATTTGTCAAGAATTAAAGTGAGCTGTCTGCTGCGTTTACTGTTCAGTGGGATTCTACTCTAAACACTACAGATGTTTTGGTAATTTGAAGTGCAGTCCCTGCCTCTCCCTTCCAGAACTGCTGAGTATCTGTTAGTCTCTGACACTGTAACAACATTGCCACATAAGTGGGGTTTTTTTTTTTATCTGTGTCTTTTTTTTATTTATTTATTTTTTCAACAAGAGGACATAGCATCTCCATATAGTTTCCCTTCTGTCCACATCCTTTGATGGCTGGGTCAAAGGCGACGTGCATGAGCACGCACATACACACGTAGACACAAGGCTTTCATGCCTGATTTGTGTAAAAAAGATCAATGAGCATCCCATCCTAGAATCACGGTGGGTTAGTTTCATGGCAGCAGACATAGACATGGTGTGTATCCACAAAACTGCTACTAAAAAGTTAATACATTCAAAGCAAAATTTTTACCCTTTTGCACCCCAAAATAGGTTTGGTCTTAGGTCTCATAAAGACTGTAGAAAATCGCTCTGGAATAAAAATTTGGGAACCTAATTTTCTGTTCTTCAAGTTTTCATTTTTAAATATCTAAAGACAAGTGCAGGAAGATATTAATATTATGAGAGAAAAAACGCATTATATTCTTCCAAGTGCTACATTTGGTTAGGCATCTTTTAGTGTGTTGTGTTGTCACAGCTGAGGTCATACTATGATGCTGAGAGAGTTCTGTCTAGTCAGAGGAAAGTGGCTTCTTTTTGCAGGTATTTTAATTTAAATATTTGCCCTGCTATGTAGGTGGTTTCTGCCGTAATTTTTTTTGTGTGTGTGTCTGTGATTTCTACAGGATTAAAAATGTTGTAAAGCTGTGGGAATTTTCTGGCACAGATGCATTTAGATAGAAAGAGTTGTTCTGCATTGTTTAAAGCATGACATTTTTTGATTGTTTCCATGATGACTGGATGCATCATTAACCCCTTTATTGTTGACATCCTACAGAGACCTGATATGTAGTCTTAATTATTTTAAAAGACACTTCTTTGTTACTTAGCTGGTGATTAAAAGTAAATTAAGAGATGGGAATGGCAGACTGTTGTTGTGCATTAGCAGACCTAAAAACTTAATCATCTAGTAAGGGACTAATTTTCACATAATTTTTAAAACAATAAGTATACTGGTATAGAAATTATTTGTGCTGCTTCTACCAGTTAATTAACCAAATCACCAGAGAAGGAGTGTGTGATAGTGATTATTTTCTATTAATCGAGCTGAGAAATCTAAAGTAGGAATACCAGTCAAAGCTCTTAATAATACTCCTTATAACAATAAGATGAGTTTGAACTTCAAGTGCTGAACAATACTGAGAATTCTAGCAGGGGAGAATGGGAAGGGCAAAGTCAAGAGCAAGGAGAGCAAAACACTCATTCATAATTTTGCAGAGACAAAAGATGAATTATGCTGCAGGAGGCATTGATGGAATATATGTACGAACCCAGCCATAAATTGCAGAGCTACTGAAAAGAAAGCCTTTAAAAATAAATATTAATTAAAATTGATTGAAAAGTGTCCTTTCAAACTTATATTTCACAAAATTTTATTGAGTCTAGTAAAAAGCAAACCCTCAAATTTGTTGATTCACATAATGCTCCAGTTCTCAGCATTAATTGTAGTTAGTGGTTAGGCTCTCCTTTTTTCTCCATTTTCAGGCTTTTATCTGGCAAATGGTGGTTCATGTGGTGAAATAGGTCAGTGATTGTTGAGGTTGAAGCCCCACACCTCTCTCATATACTTCCAGAGTACCTGGCAGGTAGGATTGACCATCATAGATGCTATTGGAAAACTCTCACTCCTATGGAGGAAATATCTTCTCTTTGAAGGAGCTTGTATTCTTGCAGAAGCGATAGTGTAAAGGCATAACCAGGACAAGGTTTTAATACACTTTTAAAATATTAAAATATTTCAACTCTGATGCAGTATATGGACGTTGTAAGAAAAGCAAAGGCAAATTAATGCACAGTTTTGGAAAAATTTTAATTAGCAGAAAGTGTAATGGTTCAACTGATATAAAATTCCTGATTACACTCAGGTAGCAAGGAAAAAAAACCTCTTGTGCCCACTGATTTTTTTCTTAGGAAAGCATAGCTATAAAAAAAGGATATTTAACTGCAGTGGAGGAGCAAAATCATGGAAGCTGTGACACCGTGCCTCTTTGTCTGTCACAAAATTTCTAAAACTTCAACCACAACCCCCTGCTTAAATTCATTAAGTCCTCTCTCCGGAGTGGTAAAAAGAACTCTCTAGCATGGTCCTGCCTTGTGCGTAATCCCCTAGATGATGTTATTGACGGTGGCCTTGAGTTACAAATACTATATCATCTGTTCTACGTTGTTGTCTCAAATAACTAGATGCATTTAGTTTCATGCTATTTGTTCTTTATAATTTTTTTGTCTAATGATGTGTTCACCTTTGTATATTGTGTAGGTTAAGTTTTGCATGTGTACATTTATCTATATTTTGATATGTCTTATTAGTGGATCACTTTTGCTTTGTTTGTTATGAACATCAAAAATTAATGGGAAGATTTATTAGAGAAACAAATACTGATTGTATTAACCTTGGCTTCTTTCTAACACTACTGTAGGATCTTTAAATGCCTACCAATTTCCTTTCCTTTGTAATCACAGACAGTATATTTATTTTTATTTATGGGAGCTATTTGAGAGAATTGGTTAGTGCTCAGCTTTAAATGAGTTTTATATAAAAGTAACAGGCTGAGTCAGTAAAGAAAAAAATGACCAGATGGTAACCTCAGTATGGGATAGAGATGAATGTGAATCTAAAATGAGGAATGTCCCAAATAATGAGGGTCATTTGAGAGTAAGATGGTATGTGCACTTTGTGGCCATGAATAATGCATTGATGTACGTACTTCAGTAATCATGATGCATGAGTTCTCTATAGAAATTATCACAAGATCAGTTTTACATGGGAATCAAGTGCTTTAGGTACCTTAATTATTTAGATTACGTATTTAAGAGGAAAAATGTTTGAATTTTATATTCCTGCTTTTAGTCTTGTGTCAAAGAAGGGGAAGGGTAAATTGGGGAAAAAAATCCTGTGTGACCTTCCCAGGCACAGCTCTGGCATGGTGGAGATTATTCTCTCAATTCCTCTTCTCCTTCCTACCCATCTAGGTGGCAAATTCTTCAGCTCTGCAAATGAGAGAACTCAGATTCCAGTTGGTAGGAACATACTATCCCACCTCAAAGAAAGTGTGAAAATCAGTCTGTCCCACCTGTTATTCATCGTGTGAAAAGTTACACATGGAATTGACGCCGGGGAGTCTCTCTCTGAAAGGACAAATCACAGCAGTTTCCCTTGGGTGGTTACCCACTTCTTTTCCCTAGAAACAAAGCCAAGGAAAAAGATGTTACTGTCCTTAGTGTTAATTCCTAGCCCTGGTAACTAAGGGAGAGGTGTTGAAACACACGGCAGCCAAATCAATGAGAAAGGAAATGCTGGTGCTGTCAGAGTGATTTGCCATGGGAGATTTGCTGCAACAGGAATGCTGCTTAGAGCTCGGTTTGTGAGGCTGTTGATTCTGCGGAAAGTTTAGGTACAAGCCTTTGCTGATAGTTCCTCTTACGCTAGCTCAAACCAAACAGCTGACATTTAGGCTCTCCTGGTAACAGAGATCAAGCACTTCCCGACTTTGCTGCTTGAAACAATAACTGGCTCAGAGGCACCTTTGCCCCGCTGGCCCCCTGTGATGCTCTGAGCTCTTTGCTGTCTTTCCTCTTCTGCGGGCAGTTGCGGAAGCAGTTTTGTTGCTCTCTGTTTTCTTAGGATGTGCTCGGCAAAAATGTAGGAGCAGGCTGAAGTCATTTGTAGAATCCTTTGCAAATTGAGCAAATTATTTGTTTCTCATCAAAAATGAATTATCTCTTCTTGCTGGGAAGACTCATTCCCAAAGATCTCCACTAAATAAGTCAGTCTTCTCTTTCTCCATCTTCCACATAGCACTTTAGCAGCACGGTCAGACTAGGACTGATATATTCTCATTTTTGTCCAAATTATCCAATAAATCTCGTAGTGGTAGTAACTTCTAATCTATCTAATCTCTTCCCCAAAACTCTGTCTAGTTCCATTAAATCCAGTATTTCAGTCTGCTGGATTATGGAGTTCAGCTGTGGTTACATTGTCCTGAAATCACAAGCTCTTATTTTTGGTAGTGGTCTTAACAGATAATCAGGGAGGAGATCTATCAGGCACTTTTCTTCTGGGCTTTGAGACCACACTGTGTGGGGTTAGCTCTGGTGTCTTCAGAACCTCCAGTTGATTAAGCACATATTATCCCAGAATGTTTATTGTGCAGGGCTGCTTGTATGATGTTTAGTTCTGCCAGAATGCAGTTGGAGCAGGCAAGGTACCGTTACCCCTACTCAAAAAGTGAGCTGTGAGACTTCAAAAAGAATGAGCAGATTACAGCCCATCTGTTAAGGCAGAGAATTTATTTAGGAGAATAAGTGTGTGATCTGGATGACCAAAGTCACAGCCATCCAGCTAACACCCCCAGAGACTCACCGTCCGCCTGCTGAGATGGCTGGAACCCCTTTGGGTGGTCAGGGATCACATGTTCTTCAGCTGTGTTTTCTTTCCTTCTGCATTCCAAGCGAAACAAAGCTTTTAGCTTACATCTCCATGTTGAAAATCCTTACTGCCTAGCTGAGCGGTGTGGGCACTCCTTCAGCAGCTACATAAAGGTTGGTCCATTGACCTTCTTTGCTAAATTTGCTAAATATATAGCTGGAATTAAGGAAAAACTATCTAAACGAGGAACCGACAACACAGGGGAAAAGTACTCAATTCTATCTGAATTGTCTGAAAAACAGATCTAACATAACAATAACTTCTACTTATTTTTGTGCCTCAGTTTCTATACCATTCCTAACACTTGCGTGGGTTGTAGGTGTTGAATTCTAAGGAGTTGAAGGTTTTTCAGTTTCTCCACAGAATCCTGCCCATAGGGTCTTCTTTGGAACAGAAATCTTCTGTCGAATATTTAGATTGCCTTTCTTCCACATGCACAATCCCAATCCCTCTTAACTTTAAGACCATTTCCACAGATGTCCAAGTCCTGGTTTAGTAAGAACAGGTGGTTTTTTAATTTACTGTATGTGGCAGTTTTTTGCCTCTGGTTCTTTGGAACAGCTTTGCTGTTGGTAGTACAGGGCTAGTTTGGAACTTCAGCATGCAGAGGAAAACAAAAGACACACAAATCCTGGCTTCAAAATGAAATTCACTCTCTGATATGGGATCATGGCTCCTTACCAGCTCCTGTCCTTCCTCAAAATTATTATCAATTTCAGAGCACTGAATATAGCACTAAGAAATCTAAAATATCTGTTGCTAGTTCTCTTTCTTCATGTGTATATATATATATATTAGAGAAACTTTTCTTAGTGTGCATTTGATGTGTTCACTCCTGTCCAGGTGAAACTTATGCCCTTCTGCACTTGGTGCTGGATACTGAAGGAATTCACCTCTTTTGAGGATCTTTGTATTCCTGTTGGTGTTGCAACATGTTCAGGCTTATCAGTAGACAAGCTCTAGCAATAAAAAATGCAGTTACTTACAACACAAATTTACCTAATGGAATACAGGTAAAAAATGTAAAGAACAAATTGCAGCATTAAGATTAGAGTAAGTCACACCCGTTGTATTTGTTGCTATAAAACGCCAGCTAAATTGCAAGGTTGGCTAATTACCTTCTGCAGCCTCCCCTTTGGCGGTCTCTGCTCTGAGAGTTACAGCTTTCCTCATCTGACCATTAGCCACAGCTGTTAAACCGTCCGAGGGTTAAATATGACACCAGCTCAGAGAAGCTTCTTTAGGCAATTTCTTTTTTTTTTATTTCTAGCACAGTAGGGCATGCGGATTTTTTTCCCTTCTCTTAATGTCCTTCAGTTCCTGATATTAAGTGCTGTGACGTGGCACGTTAAAGTGGGAACTACAGCATTTTCTCTCATCTTCTTCTGTACCGTCATTTTATTACCATTTCTATTATGTGTGTTAATTAACACTTTCTTTGCTTTACTTCAAACTACATTCTCCTGTTGCAGGTTTTGAAGACACATTTTGGTAAAGCTTTATATCTCATATCATAAGAAATATTAAATGTATGCTTGGCTTAATAGGTTTTTTTTTCTTTCTCTTTGAGCATCATGTAGAAACAAAACAGATGGCAAAATTGGGAACATGATGTTTCTCTTGGGTAATACTTCAGCTCAAATTCACTGTTAATTTTAGGGTCCCTTGTGATGATCCTGTCTTTTTTAGAGTACAAGGACAAGTTATCCTTAGAAATAATAGCAGGAAAATTACAAAGAGTCTAAGAGGAAAAATTTCTTTGTACATTTTATTTAAAGCTTGTTGGATTTGTGCCATGGGGAATAAGTTGCAACCAGAATTTTAAAAAGCCTGGATCGTTTCAGGATACTTTCAGTTCTTACTAAAATAACAGTAATAAAATTTCATGGTTCAGAGCCTTCACCGACCACAAAAGGATTCAAGAAAGCATTTCTCTCTTATCTACACAATAGCATAATTGGCTTAGGGCATTGGTGGAGATGTGTCATCCCCACACAAGACAACAGGTATCAGACTATTTACTGAGATGGGACAGAAGGGAATAGCGGGTAGCCTGACGTAGCAGCATTTGCAGTCTGTGTGCTGATGCAGGAGCGTATTCCTGAGACTCAGATTTCCTATGCTGATATTTTACTATTATCTCTTTTTCCAGTGTCACGAGAACAACTGAACTGAAATTCAATGGCTTTTACTTTGTTTGTGAGGCCCTTGGTAAAATTCATCCCCATCTATGACTGCTTCCTGAGCATCGTAATCTAACCTCACTTGGGGTACCAGGAGGTCTAAGACCTGTCCTGCTCTACTGCTCTGGAAAACTCAGGACTTCATTCCCCTGCCAGCCAGCAGCGAGCAGGAGCAGGGCAGCAACACCGACTGCAGCAAACTGCAGGTGATGTGCTCGCCTCTGCAAGCCTCAGAGTGCTACTCAAGGTAGAGTCATCCCTGATAAGCAGTGTTTTGCAGGAAAACAGCACTGCAGAGAGAAAGCTCCTACGCTGAGCTTACCTGGTGTCTGCATTAAAATGATTGTGAGCACTGGCTGCCTTATCCGTGATTTCTGTGTGGTGGAGAAGTAGGACATGAGGACCGCTGGCTTTCAGGAACATGAGTTAATAGGGAATTCCCAACTGACTGCTTAGGCAATGCTCTCAGGTATTCCAGAGGAAAGGCTTTTTTTTAATATGGCTGGAGGTGTAAATCTGCTATATTGCCTAATTAAATTCTCTAGATAACATGCAGTTAACGCAAGGAAGCTGGATATTGTATGCAATAACACTTACGCAAAAAAAACTCCAAAATATTTTCCTCACATATCTGAGGCTGTTTTTTACGCCATATATTACATATTATTCTTTCCACTTCTCTCAGTTGTTTTAGTTTTTAAAAATGTGCTGTCATTCTTCAGGTTGGTTCCAAGGGTCATCCTGCCAGCTGTCCCGCTGCTGCGTGCGTTCACGAGGCTGACAAGCAACTGAACTGTTGCACATTTTATGAATGAGCATAAACTTAGACTTGATGGCACTTGCAAAAGAATTCAAAGACAGGGAAGACTTTTTTTCAAGCACTGATGTGTCTTTGAAAGGGCAGCACAGCAATTTTCCCTCCCTGTAATCCCATCAAACTTGAACTATAAAACAGAAACACATCTGAAATAAATGTTCCATGGCTTACATGCCAATATTTATTTGCTTTTAATTCAAAAGCATTCTTTCACTTGATTTATTTTTATTTTTTTTTAAATTTTCAAGACATATTTTTGGATAGTCTGGCATTATTGTACAGTAATTCAGAAAAATCCTAAAGGGAGGATGTATTGATGGTTTTAAGGTTAATGACGTCTTTGGTCTATTGGGCTGTGTCAGACTGCTGCTGGGATTTTCTCCTGCAGCAATTGAACACATCCTTCATGCTAAGGACCAAAGTCCCAGCCCACTACCACTTCTGTTAATCCTGACAGGTAAAAGGGTTTGCTCAAGAACATGCCAGGCTGGTGTGGGAGACATAAGGAGATGGGTGTTCGAACTGAGGTATATATCACCCAAAATAGTATGGGAAGCAACGAATACTTTTAGAATTCCTGTATTGACCTTGGTCTGTATTGCACATTATAGAGACAAGGTTTCTCTTTCACAGGGATAATGAGAAATACAGTGTGATTAATTTTTCATCAGCATGCATTTTTGAAAGTGTGAACTGACTTTTTTATATATATATATAAACTGTCATGTCTTCATTTTCCTTTTATCTTCATTCTTAACCTTCTTAACACAATAAGAAATATAAGGAATTTCTAATTTAAAATTAAAAAGAGGTGTCATACTTCAGAGGGTAAGAACCTAGTAGGTTTGCTTGACGAAGATATATTTGTATGAGCCTATATTAGGTGCTAATGACACACCACTAAAGGCATTTAGGCGTCTAAATCCCTTTGATACATCAGTTTGTATATCTTCAAGGTATTGAGCGTGGATCTCATTAAAATAAGCAATGCTATCCAAATAGTGGTTAATTGTCTGTTATTGAGTGCATTCTTCATTCCCAAAAGGCTAGGGTTTTTCAGACAATTAGGCTTTAATACAAACTTTTCACTAGGCTCGATAACAGACCTGTCAGTTTGTAATGTGGTTCATTTCTTTCTCCTCTCCTTCTGTTTCTTGGCTCTAAAAAGGAAAACTTCAGTAATGCTGTCAGTCTTTCTAGCTGCAGCTGGATTTCCTTGAATATCCTTGAATCTCTAATACCGGTAACATTTCCCTTGTCGTAAGCTCATCGTGGTTTTCATTTAAAGCATATGGCAATAGCAATTCAATGATTTGTAATTGATTGTTCTCAAGATAAATCTAGAGAGACTATGAAATCTCTCTTGTTTTGGCAATTCTTTGGTTTTGAGAATGTCATAATAGGTGATAGTGTAATTAAAAGAGCCAGTTTACTATCCTGTGGGTCTCCTTGGATCAGTGACACTTGTCACATGGAATAGTCGATCCACGTATGGTGGAATTAAGCTTTGGACCATAACTCTTGCAGCTATATAACGTGATGCTTTTTCACATCACCAGCCTTGGGTATAGATTACAAAATAATGAAGTAGCTTCTTATGGTTGCTCTTTATAAAAACCCCTGTAGTCTTTCACTCTTAATCCCATATCCAAAAACTTCACTGCCTTTTTTTATCAGCAATTTCCTCTGATTTTAATGATCAGAAGAACTGAATAGAACATGTGCACTGAACTCCAAAACATACGGGTTACAGAGTAAGCTGTTCGGTTCCTCAGAATGAATATATAGTTATTATGGTGGTGAGGAAAGGGGATGAAAAAGCCGATAAAAGGAAAAAGGAAAGATGGTATTTTCCCTTGGAGGCTAAAGTTGGTCAGGTTTAAATTTGCAAGCAAATGTGCAAGGCTCTCTTCACTAAACCCCTCTGGAGTAGGACTCTGCAGCTTTCTAACTATTTTGTCACATCAGAATAGATGTTAGGAAGACTTGCCAGAATACAATGCATGTGTCCTTTCAGATATTCCATCTATCTGTCATTTCAGTTAGAGTTTGGATGGCTGACTTTTGATTACGATACAGGGCTGATGTATACTTGTAAGGAGGACACAGAGCAATAACCCTTATTCTGCTGTGTAGCGATTGTCAGCTACGTGTCTCATACAAGCTGGTGGGAGTCTTGAAGGCAGCGGGCTCGTTTCTTTCATGAGATGGCAAAGAGCTCATTAGGAGATTTGTAAACTACTACTGTAAGTTTTAAGTCACCCAATCATGACTAATAATGCAACCTGCTTACTCTTCTGCCATGGCTTTCTGCTGCTGCAGAGAGTCTGGTTCCGCAGGCCCCAGGTGGTGGGGATGATGGCTGATGTGATACAGCCGGTCCAGGTTACGCCATGCTTCAACTCAGCTTCCCGGCTGAGCTATGGAGTGGGCCATCTGGGGCAGCTGCACTGGGAGATATTCATCCATCTTTTCACGTGGTGGTAGCGAGCTGAGAAAATAGCTAAATCTGTGCAAAGAGTCAGTGAGGACATTAGGGAAGATGGAGCGAGAAGGCCCTGGGCCTTTGTCTGGATGTCTTGGGACTCATTCTGCTAAGGGGAAAAGAACACTTTTCAGGCTTGTGGTAGAAAAATACAATATGTTACAGATTAAAGAAAAATATAATCTTTCTTATGATAGATCCCAAAACCAAATGGAGCTATGTGTTTAGATGTCAGAGGAGTTGCACACTTTTGCCTAAAATGTGCATGTTGTTGGAGATAATAAGGAGTTTTATTAGTATCTAGGATCAGATAACAATTCTCTCCAGCCTGTCAGGTAGGCTGGAAGCCAGCATGTTTTCCTACTCTCCCTCCCCCCAGTCATTCCCTTTTCCAGTAAAAACCATTTTGGTATCTTCTAGGAGGCATACTCATTGGAAAAAATTCACCGTCATGAATTCAGAGTCTCATGGTACCGTTCCCAAAACTGTAGCATTTCTCTCTGCTCCTGTCCACAAACTATTTTACTTTTTGACTTATTAAAAATGTCAAAATATTTCTCATGTATTTAATTCTGTTTGAGGTGTTTAGATGGAAGAAGAACAGAGCAAAGTATTAGTCTAATATTTCTGACTGAACAGGATCTCATTTGATATGTGCAGTGTTAATTCACAGGGTTCATTTCAGTAACACTGTACACTGCGGGAATAATGAATACAATATAGTTGTATAGAATTCTAAGAAAAAAAATGTGATAACTTTATATTTGTTATTTGGCAAGCCTCCTCCATGAAAAATTTAGGCAGATTTTTTAGGCACTCTGTCTGTAAAGCCATTGTTAATGTGTTCCTTGAGATTCTCACTGTTCAGATCCCTGATATGCAAGCTACTGGAGAATAGCATTGCAATAAAAGGGATCTAGGTGTTCCTGCTCCAGCAGGGGGATTGGACTAGATGATCTTTTGAGGTCCCTTCCAATCTCTAACATTCTGTGATTCTGTGAGGCGTTGCAGCAATATCACTGATTTTCATGCCTTCCTAGGTTTGCATGAATGCTTTAGGTCAAATTTGGATGTAATTGTCCACTAAGTTAAAATGCTATGCCCTCAAATTTGTACTCTAAAATACATTCATCCATAGATGTAATGAATGGTCGTTTGATGGGTGGCTCAGTAATTTTAAATAGGTTGGTGAAGGGGAGTGCAAGTGTGAAGAAGGCTGCTAGAGAAAATGGCCAAAGGGAGGAGGGAAAATAATAGACAGTGAGATGATGAGAGGTGCATGACCCCCAAAATAATAGTTTCAAATGTATTTCTGGTTGGATGGGAGCTTAGAGCTGGGCAGCTGTGCATATTGCTTTTTTGCTCTGGCGTAGCAGGGGCTCGTAATTGCAGAATAGCCTCCCTTGTCCAGACTTGCCTTCGCTTCTTGCATACTGCACTGAAATAAGCCAGCGTGTAGGTTTCTGCAAGGAAATGCCCCAGGAAAGAGGTTGGAAGAGGTGTCTGTAGCGATGAGTATCCAAAACTGGCTAATCCAGTGCCATTTTCATGAAGGTAACCTGCTTTCTAGAGGCCATATGGGCAAGAATGTTGAACATCCTGAGCTTTGCCGCTTGCTTTGCAATCATCTGAAGTTAAAAACTTGGAGACAGTTAACAAATTTATTCATATTATGTGCCAGTTTTCTAACATTAATTGCTTTAATGAAAAAGAATTCCATCAAAATAAATGGATTTTTCTGTAAAATACTACTTTTAGTGGAAAAATACATAATGTTTATGGATTTTTTTTTCAAGAATAATTTGAAGTGGGAGACACTTCAAAGCTAGTTTGCTTTAGTGAGGAATTTTGACACATACTTCCTTTTCCTATGGGAAGAAAGGTAAAATCAGAGCTGTTTCGAAACATCCCACTGTTTCTATCCCACTGAAATATCAGTACTTGAAGCTTTGTTTTCAATCACAATAAAACTTAAGAAGTTGTTGTTGTTGTTGTCATTGTTATTATTATTGAATGAAAAGTTCCAAGACTGCTTTATTGGAAGCATTATAAATTTTGTAGTTAATACCACAGCAATCATAAAAAACACAAACCTTTGTAGTTAGCTTGAGACAGAATAATTTAATGCCCTCTTTCTTTTCTGTGGGCTCAGCAAGGCTACTTATCTTATGATAAATTAAGCTATGGTTTCCTATGATGCCAGCTGCAATAAAGATGAAGAGGCCATCATCATGTACTCTGAAGTAATCAGGACGAGAGGTTTTGTGGACTTTTTTTTCCCCAAAGGAAAAAAAAAAACCCTTTCAAATGCAGGCCTTTCAATAATTTTAGTATCTAAAAAAAATTCCTTTCAAATGAATAACAAGATTTATTTTGGCTCATTTTATTAGCTGTGGCTAATGAGCTATTTCTGGTCATTTCCTAGTGCAGCTTTCTCATACTGTAATGCAAGTACCTTATATCAAATAAATGTGGTGAAAGAAAGTCTGCACATTGTACTATACAGAAAAAAAAAAAAAGATATATCTGTTTTGTGTTTATTTCCCCATGTATTCTTTGAATTTTTCAAGTTAGAGTTATAATGTTGTGGTTTTACTTCATATAAATTGTTTCCCCAGATCTGTGAACAACTGTGCTGAAAAGAGCAAGAGAGAAATTTGCTCAGCACATGTAGTTACATTAACTTTAGTGCTATGAAAGAGAGTAAAAGGAATTTTAGTATCATAATATCCTGTTAACTGTGTGTTGTCTTAATAACTGTGCCATTTTGGAATGGTCTCCCAAGAACCAAAATCCATTTCCTGTTACCTGAATTAAAATTGGGCTGAACAAAGTGGTAAGATGATTAAATAGGCCTCTTGCATACATTAGTTTTGTGTTTCCAGACACAGAATTAACATAGCCATGCCCTTCTGTAACTGGAGTCCTAAAATACATACATCAATTAATCAACGCAGGGTTTACTACACTGCTAGTGGGAACTTTGTAATAGCAGGGCTGAGGTAGGGATGAGAAGCCATGCATGAGATTTGATTTTAAAGTAATGAAGCCTGGAAGAGCTATGTATAAACAATAACGAGACTCGTTTCCGTTTCTTTCATACATTTTTGGTTAATGCAATTGAATTTTTTCTTATGCATATCCAAATGCTCATACCAGTTCTCTTTCTTCTGGGTTTTAATCACAAATATGCTGAAGAGCAGAGATGTGCCTGTTTAATGATGTTGGCTTCCCTCAGAGCAGCATGAAACCGCTCAACATCTCCTTGACACGCTTCAACATCTGGCCTACTGGTTTAAAAATTATATCATTTCGCTGTGCACGCAGTGTGGGTTAAAATGGGCGTCAGCTTCTTAATGACTAAGGGGTTTTGAAGATACTGCTGCCTTTTTCTTGCAAATTTGCAGGATTTGCTAATAATAGTCGTACTGGTGGACTCTTGGCTGTAGCAGTCTGTCTGATTTTAAACATACAAGGAAAGGTGCAGAGTGGCCAGAGTCAGTCCAGAGGATAGAAAGAGATATGATCAGAGAAAATATGATCTCTCAGAAAAGATTGACAGAACTGGGCTTGTTTAGACAGGAAAATACAAGTGACATGAGAGAGGATACCAGTCTTAAAAGGAATAAAGGTTATCACAAAAAGGAAAGTAATAAATTGTTCTCCATGTCCATTGCAGATCAAGAAAGGGGATAGGAAGGTAAGTAATGTGATTCTTTTTCAGTGAGGGAGCTTTAGATTGGACATCAGGAAAGAAAAGCAACCACTTTTCTGACTGTAACAATAGTTAAGCACTTGGATGTGTCACCCTGGGAGGCTGCAGACTTTTCCTCACACTGAAGATTTTCAAGAACAGATTAAGGAAACAGCTGTCAGAAATCATTTTTGGTATAGCTTATCCTGCCTTGTTGAGGGAGATGGATTTTATGACCACCTAGGGTTGGTCATTTAGACCTATATTGCCCTATATTATAAGACTTAATGAATTTATCTTTTTTTTTTCCTAGAAAAAGAATCTTTTCATAGATGAACATTACTATCAAATTTACTTTTTCATGGAATATGTGGGTATAGGGATGTATATATGTATGTATCTCCAAATTTATTCCTAAATAATTGCTAACTTATTGTCCAAGCTATTAACTGTTTCTCTCTCTTTTCTCCATTATAAAAATCCTATTGTACTTCTTGGTTCCAGTTTTGTCCAGAAATGGGGAGCAAGAAGAAAAATGGTAGATGTTAACCCTCTGTTCCTCTGTCAGCTGTAATTGCTGTACAAAATGTTCTTGATTGCTTTATGCAGATAAGAATCAAGAAATAAATTAGTTTTTTCATTCCACCTCAAGTAAAATATTTCAGTCAGTCATAGCTGTACCATTTAGCAAATGTGTCACTCCATGTCCTGAATTCCAATTTTCGCTTGCTGTTTTTTAATCAATAACCAATGTTTGGCTTTTCCTTTGGAATTCAGTATTAACTAAGCTGTCAAAAGTAAAGCCTTTAAAAGTTATCTATGCTTTCCTTAGCTTAGAAGTGGCAAGAAGTCATGTCTGGAAATTGCAACAGATTTTCCGTCTTCATGCAGAACCATAATGATGTGAATTTTTATCTTCAAACTGCCTAAAATGTAAAAGAACATTAAAAAAATACATCTAATGACTATATAGAAAGTAGTCTAATAAACATCACCAATGGTAGTGCTGAGCTAAATACATCACATTCAGCATGAAAATGCTCTCCTTCCATTAAAAACATTTTTGAAATGTTGTAATTTTCTTGTAATAACATAACTGCAAATCAAGAGAGTATGTGGCATCACAGACCTTGGCTCTTGGTCCTCATAAAATGTTTTTAGGGCTGTTTTTGTGTTGCATTGCCGTGTCCTTCCTCTAGTCATGTGGTAGGAGTAAGGTGGAACTTTGCTGGTGGTAAGAGCTTGTGCTGCAAGTCCAAAAAGGAATCCCGTGCTGAATGACACTGTTTCTGTAAGACTGTGACAATAAAGGAGTTTCCTGGGATTCTGTTAGAGGGATAGAGGCAAACCGTATAATTTAGACAAACCAGACCAAATGTCAGATCTGGTTCCTTAAGTAGGTCATAAATAAGTGACCAGCCTCTGAAAATCTACTACAGTGAAGCTCATATCAGCACAGCAACATCTTTTTGTTAAACTGATACAAAACATATGAAATAAACAATGGCTGTAAAGATAATATACTTTGGTGAATAACCTGCTCAATTTTTTTTTTTGTAAATAAGTTGAATGCATGCAAATATGTTAGATGTTTCAAATGCTTTCTATCCCTAGTCTCACAAACAGTCATTATTAGGACTTAATTTGCTTTCCCAGTATCCCAGAAATAATGAGATAATAATAAAAAAAAAAATTCACACAAGTATATCTTGTAATTCAGGAAAGAAGGTTAAGCTATTTAACCCTGAAGAAGATTTTTATTAGAAATGACTCCTGCTTTCTTTATGGACAGCTAGACTTAAACATGGGTAAAGAGTCCAAAATTGTCAAGTTCAAATATTTTATAGGTGCCTACTTTGAAAATAGGCAGAGGAAGAACATGGAGTCCAGCTGATTATCCTTGATTTTCTCTTAGAAGTAATTATAACTGTACTTACACAGCTATGGAAAAAGTATTTCCTATGTTACCGGAAAATTTTTTGTGAGGGAACAAGTAAAGTTAATGGTATTAATGTAGATATGTTTCCTTTCCCACAGGAGGCTTTTCCAAGGAATTCTAAGTGCTTGCTTACTTTTATCTGGAGAAAGATAAAAAGGACAGGGTTTGCAACATCTTTCTTATTTGTTTGGAATTGGTAGTTTTACAACTGCCTTTCTGTTTCACTTGTCTGTGTGGTGCATACCTTCCAGAGTGTTTGTTACTTGTCTTGGAATAAAAATTCATTTTCAGCTTTTTCAGCTTCAATTACAGCATCAGGTTTATGCAGAAATTAATATTAAAGATAAAATAGTTGGGGACAGAAGTGTCCAGCCACTGATGAGAGCTCCTTGTTCTGATCTGCACTTTTATTCTTCATATATCTTCTTCAGGGGTCAATTCTGGATGCTTTCTTCTTCAGTGCAGAGTGGAGATGTCACAGCTGATGAGCAATTCATACATGACCATTAAAATAAATCTAAATTCCAGATACACCTTCCCCTCATCTTTGAAAAACACTTTGAGTACTAATCTTCTCTTACTGCATCTTGGTATGTTGGTTAATTATGTCATTTACATAGTAATCAAATTTAGATACATTGTGCTTACATGTGGCATTAATAACTGTTCCATCTTAATAAAAAGGAGAATACGCTATTTGGTAGGTACTCTTCTTCTGTATAATATGATGTCCTGGAGAATAAGACCCCAATTATCATGATATATTCAATATGGGACCTAGGATTCTGCTTTGCACATTTTGATTTGAAGACTGAGAAACCTTTTTTTGAAAGGGTGGCAGGGGACTTCTTCCATGATTACTTTATGCAATATTGTATGCTCAGAAATTGAATATGAATACACATGCACACATACACATATGCACATAGAGCAGGCAAAAATTTGACTTAAAAAGCATGCTGACATTACATACCAACTTCATTCTTTTTACATTTGACTCCATCTCTTCCTTCGTTTCACAGCTTTAATGAAACAGGAGACTAATGAAAAATGTTTGCCGTCCTGATTATAGAGCACTGAGCAGTACCAGCTCTGAATGCCTGCACATATGATTCACAGCTCAAATGGATCTTTGATTGCTCATGTGCCTTTGTACAGGTTATGATTTGTGATATCGGGGAGGACCAGAAATCATTTTCAATACATTACATCACAGTGCACTTGAAATCTGCAGTAGAAAAACAACTCAAGTGTTCTGCTAGCCAGTTGCTCTCCTCTTTATTATGGAATACTTTAGGAGGTCTTATTTTATTCATACCGGTTTTGTAGTTTAATTTAAAAGTAATACCAAGCATCTAACTTGCTTCCTTCATTTTAAAAGGGCACTTCTTAAAAATGGAGAGAATTCAGTCATTGGTTGGAGACACAAATATAGTATAAATAAGTCCTGTCATTGCGTGTCTGATTATTTCAGATTTAAATATTTTTTATTAAATATGAAATGTCCAAATTACCTAATCATTGTTGGTTACATGATAAACTGTTGTACAGTACTTATTCTCCAGCATCTTATCTCCTAGCTGCAGGATGTTTGTTGATAATGCTGCCTTCGTGTTAGACAAGCAGACAATAATTTGACCGTTCTGTTTGCTATGTTGTGCAGAGCAGTGCTTTAAAACTAAAATTCTTTCATGTTTTGTGCTGTGACAAAGCCTATTGCTTTTATTTGCTGGTACATTGGAAAGCTTCAACATTAATACTGTAGATTTTCATTCCTTTTTTTTTTTTTTTTTTCTTTTAACTTTTCCTTGCAGTCAGTTTGCTATATGAACATTGTGTAAGCTTTACATGCTAGATCAAGAGTGTGGAATTTTATGTTACCTGACCTTGATCCTCAAGCATTCACGAAGATGGCACCAGACGCAGAGAGAGTGATATGGATGGTTTCCAAGATGAGAAAGCAGACAGAAGTGAAACAAGAGTTGTTAGTCCTCTTTTCATCATAGGTTCTAATGGATATGATTTTTCTAAGACAAGATAATCATACTCTTAATGTCTTATGAGGTGACAAAGCACGTTGAAGAATTTTTTTCTATGTATTTTCAGTGCCAGCATAAAGGTACTTGAGTGGACATTGAGTATTGCAGTTCTGATCTCAGATGACAGAAAATAAAATTCCTCAAAACACATTTTCTGTCAGTGGCTTAAAGTTAAAGAATTGGTGTCCAATTTTAGTGGAAACAGTGTTTTAAAATTGCTAAATGTTGCACAATTTCATAATAAAATAAACATGTTAATAATGATAGCTCAGAGAATATTTTAAACTATGAAACTGTTTTCTGATGCTCATGCTCTTAACTGCCTCTGTTCATGGAGGGTTACAACTTTGTCAGGATATGTCAGCCGCTATCTGAGTTTTTGCTGGTATCGTCTTGCAGAGCCTGGCTCAATTCTGTCAAAGCCAAAGAGCAGTGTCCAATTGGTTTTGGCAAGTGTATTCACTGCAGATGTGTGCAGATCCACCACCCTAGAAGGAAAACACGATGCTGCTGGAAGACAGATGAGTGGACTATGTTTAATTTTTTTATTACAATTCCTCTTCTACTGTTGGTGCAAAACACAGTTTTGAGGGCTATCGATATCCAAATGGCAGCAGTCTGGTTCTGCACCTGAGGGTCCGACTGCTTCTGGACTTGCTGGCAGCCCCAGCCTCTGTACTGAATGCCTTCAAAGCAAGAGGCAATGTGGCGCCTACCTCCAGCTTTGGAAACCCTCCCAGAATGTAACCTGGCAGGCGAAGGATGAACTATCTGATTTTCCGAGTGTGGCAGGTTATGGTAATGGTGCTTGTCTACTACCTGTTTGTGGTATGGCAGCAGTTGCAGGCCCACCTCATTTCCTAATCTACATATGCTGTGTTGGGCATATACAAGGAGCTGCCCCATCTGTAGTCATGTTTATTTGTTTTCGAGAATTCAACTGGCATTAATTTACAAAAATGAGGAAGGGTTGCCATCTACAATTATTAATTATCATGCACATCTGCCGAGAAGGTGTTTCCATAAGCCTGTCTCAAGTACTTTACTGTTGTTGGTTTTTTCGTTTGAGGGGGATCAATGCTAATTTTCATTGTTTACCAGCAATCATAGATGACTTGCAGTTAAAAAGCCATCAGCTCTGTCACATTTTTCAGTGAACAGAATCCCTTTCCAGATGGCCCTTCATTTGGATAATGGACAGCCTAAGGGGATAAAAATGTCACCTGTTGTAGCTAGTCAACAATTTTAATAAAAACAGAAGAATAGACCATTCATAAAATGGGCAACAGCCCAAAAATAATGTGTGAATTGTATAGTGGATGTTTGTGGTGGCAATCTTGCTTTAAGAATTCGCAGACATCCTCAGATCTGGTCATTATTGCCTCTGCACTAGCTGTTACCTTGCTGTTTAATCATGAATGAATTTAATTTTTCTTAATGTATTTCCTGACAAAAGAGGAAATATATGAATGATTAAATTGTGATTATGATTGCAATAAATCATGATTACAAGTAGGTAAATAATAGATTTCTTGGCTTGTTTCTTACAGAAAATAATTTTGGACCATGCTTCAGTTTAACAGAATATTGAGTTTGATTCGAAATACAGGAATTAATTGATTTTTTTTTTTTTTGGCCAGTTTAAGGATATTTTAAGTTACAGATAATGAAGAGATATGGCAAATATTTACATTGAAATTAACATTTAGAATTGAAAAATGTTAAAAACAACCAACATTTTAAAGTCTCTTACATAAAAAAATAATTTTTTAAGAAAATTCAGAGGGTCTCCCTCCCTGTCTGGCAAAATCAAATTAATTTCTGAAAAATTCTGCGTTGGCTTAGTATACCTATTTTGCCAAAGAAATGTTTTATCTGAAAGTTTTTTCCATCAGTTTTTGCAACCATGGCTGTCTTGTGCTAACAATTATAGCTGGGAACACACAAAACATGCATTTCAAACTTTTCTGATAATTAGAGATAAGTAAACTAGATAAATCTCCAATTTCCTAACCAGATCTCCATGTAACCAACCCAGAAAGAGGTATCTCCTACAGACTGTTCTGGGAATCTTTGGGTTCTTGCTCCACATTACTCATCGGAGGACGAGATTATCTGCTGGAGGAGGTGACATCTCCTCAGAGCTGACAGAAGGTGCCTGGAGATACAGACCTCCTAGTCTGAGCATGAAGCCAGGTTCAGAGGTCTGAGCATCACTGAGTGGCAGTGAGCACATAGGAGAAGAGCATCAGCTGGCAGCTAGAGAAAAACAGTATTTCATGGTGGGTTATTGTAGCATAATTTAGAAAACCATCAGAACCAGTTTGTTTCTGTTGTGTGGGTGTCCGTGGGCGGCACAGGTTGAGGCACATAGAGCTGAGTAGGAGTGAAATTACTGGTGTGACCGAATTGCTGCTTACAATGGGAGATACGGTATTCATTCCCCTGTGAGTCTGAACAATATTGAAATATGATTTAAAATATGTTCCTGCACTGTGAAATGTTAGTTAAAAATATGGGCTGTGTCAATTTAGGGTTAAACTGGTTATGCCTGTGCTATCCACCATGGCATGAGGAGTGGGGATTTCTGAATTCTCTGTCCATTTTTGCACATTTTCCATGAAAAACTCATTCTTTTTCTCATACACTGTTTTATTGGTGCTTCACATGAAAGCAAGGGTTACTTTATTCATAATCCATCTCTTCTTTAGAACCTGAAGGTACTCCTTGACAAACAAGTGGTGTACAAACAGGGAAATATTTAAGTGACTGTCTTGCAAAGCTCTCACCTTGAAGGAATACACCATAGCAAATGGAAGGAACTGTGTCCTCTTTATATTTTTAAGTATATACAGCCTCACAGAAATTTAAATTCCATGCCTTCCCATTCAGAAACCTCAAGTTTCTCTGCTGCATGAGGGTTGGTTTTTTCCATCTGTTCAGGAATTCATTCAGATCAGGAATCAACTTTTGGACCAAGGTATGTGACCAGATTACTCAGTGGGAGGAAAACTCGTGTTTTTCTTTAATAATAACACTGATACTGAAGGTATATCCTTCTCGAGAGAAAAAAACATATGTCAATGACTTGTTCTTCACTTATAAGTCCCAGTCAAGAAATAGATCTTGAATGCATAACAGATACCATAGAACTTCCACTCACAAGCACAGCATTTTATTTTTTTTTAAATAAAAAAAATGTTGCTCATGCTGTGCAAAGTATTTTTACTAATGGCTTTCAAGGGACTCATGCTGGGTACTCATCTCCATCCCTTTTAAAGGAGGTAAATTTGATACCCTAAGTGTGTATTTACCTTTGAAAAATCATATCAGAGTCTTCTGAAAATGCAGAGAGGGTAAACACGTGAAGTGTAAAGTAATGGAACCCATGGAGCTACGCTGAGTTGTCCTGGAGGAACTGAATTAATGCAGTACATGTATCGGTATTAGTGCTTACAGCTGCCAAGAGCTTCATGCGTAATAAGTTGTGTATATTTCTTAAAGTTAAAGCATGTTAATTGGAAGTCTTTGCAGGTGAGCAAATGCTGATCATGCTGTGTAGAGACAACCCTCCAACCATCTGGAGAAGGAAGTGTTTTCCCTTGATATTTAATGACCCCTGGTTAATGTAAAAGCACTGTTTGTGGGCTTCACTGAGATCAGTAATTAGCTTTTTGGAGGTAGGAGGTAGATTGAGTTAACGTAAACTCTGAGTGGTAATGGAAAAAAAAGAGTGGAAATCCTGAGTGGAAGTTGTTTGAAGCAATGTTCTCAGAAAAGAAGAGGAGAAGAAAAGCTGTGAGTTCCTGATGGACTTAGAGAATATTTTGGAGTCATACGTAAGAATAATTGTGCGACAACTTTTTTTTTTTTTTTTTAATGGCTATGTATTGATTGAAACTTATCAGGGGACCACATTTTATTTTTTTGACTGTTTTTTCATTTATTGCTAAAATTTAGTGCGGATTAGGCGATTTGTTTTCATGGTAGAACCATTTTTCTTCCAGTAGAAGGTGAGTTTGAAAACAGAAATGTATGTCAGCTTTACAATCTGATTAAAAAATGTACTGAAACTAAGTATTGTCATCACAACAAGCTGATAATTCCATTCACTTGTTTCCTCCCTCTGTGCTGTCTACAGCCAGGCAAGCAGGGGTGGCCATCTCCCACAGGACTGCAGCTGGAAAGCCTCATCACTCCTTCAGGGTCCTTCTTGCCGTTGCTTTTATTTGTTCTTCTTATGAAGTTGTAGCTATCAGTCATGTGTATATGATCATTATAAGGTCAAAAGGAAAACATATTTGTCATCTGCTCTTGAGCTTCACAGTGGGTAGAACTCTGTGTGTATCATAATAAAAGTGCATTTCAATTGTCTAAAATAATTATTCACTTATTATGTGAACGGGATACAGAATGGGATACCTTTGTCGTACTGAAAGGTGGTTAGAAGGTAGCTTTTATTTATGAAATAAGTATGTAAGAAAGTTATTTTTATTTGAAAATGAGAGAATTACTAAATTTCTATTTCTTACCTATGGAAGTAGCAAATAGAATCTTCAGCTTTAAACCTATTATAAGGAATTTAGCAGGAATATAGATACAGAAAATGGCAAAGAAGATCACATAGATTACAAACTTCCAGGGAATCTCTTGCTACTAATTAAGTAAATTATACTTATTAGGGCAAAATTTCACTCAAATTAACTTTTCTTTTTTATTTGCACAACGGAGAGTGTGTTTGTGTAAAGAGCAAATACTTTGCTGTTTTCTTTTAACCTTATGTCATGTGAAGTGTCCTCTATCAGATACTATGTTCGGTGCTTTGTTTTTTCATGTTATTCTGAGAATCTTCCTCATCTGTGTCTGATAAAAAAAAAAAAAAAATCTCTTGCAGGGTATTACAAAGCTATTTTTCCACTTTGAACTGTATTTTCTCTCCTAGATCAGAGTACTGTGAAAATAAATAAATTCAATACATCATCTATATGAGAACGTGACAGATGAAATTTGGGTCTCATTATGTGAGTGCCAAAGCACTAGTCATCTTCTCCGAGGTAGGGTTTCACCTCATATGTATTCACGAAGCCAATCTTCTTTCCAAAGAGGCTATTCTAACATTTACTGTTACCGTTCAATATTTAGGAATATTTCAATGTTGAGTCAACAGTGATGTTCCATAAAATATTTAAAAAGAATCACTGAGTTTAAAAGTCTGCTCCGTTCCTCCAGCATTTCCCTGGAGTTTAGGTGTGCATTTGCTGCACAGATGGTGCAGCAGCAATATCACACAGTGCTGTCAGATCCCTGATATACGTGGTGCAACACTATGAAGTGCAAGATAAATGAAAGCCTGAGCTTCACATTTCCCCATGTTTTAGGGATTAATTCTACTCTTTATTGATCCACTGATGCCTCCTGGAAAACTTCAGAAAAATTCTCTGTATGAGAATATAATTCTACATCTGTGTTATACTGGATGGTGTCTTGGTTTACCTTAATCATTTTTCATTACTATTGACATTTCTTTGTATTTTTGTGATATTTTTTATCCTGAGGAGTTCATCAGCCATTGTAACGGATTCCATCAGCTATCATAGTCATGGTTTGTGAGGTCAAAGGCTTCCATGATTTATCTCTGCTATTACAGAGCCATGGCTCAAGTGCTTGATTTGTTAAGGCCTACTATAATCTTCAAATTAATTTTGGGGAATTTTTTTTTAATTGTCCATATTTTTGTAGATGGCTTATATATGTACTTACTGTGTCTAAATAGATGTTATAGGTAAATGTTAATAATTTGGTGTACAGCACATTGCACTGAGGCTGATGCCAACACAGCAAATGACTATGATTGATGGGTTAAGCTTTGCACTTTTCCAAAGAGGTAATGTATAAGAGCTATCTGAGCTTTTCCTCAGACAAAATGGACTTGGGGGCCTCCTCGTGCATCTGCTCAGCCTTTATCAAAATTATTTAAGTACTGTCTGATCAGTGTAGTTATTTTATTTGTGCTATAATAGTTTCTAAAAGTGTCTCTGCATATTCATGGTGAGACTTTCACCTTACAAAGGATTCAAAGTTAAATGGGCAAAGAAAAGAAAAATAAGCTACCTTCTCTGCTGTACAAAAAAGGAACTGAGTTGCAAAAAAAATTGTTAATTTATCCAAGTGATATATGAACCTATAGCTGGTCTAACAAGTGACTCCTTATCTGCAAAGTACAGTTCTTCCCTGCTGCTATTGATGAGTATTTATGTGTATACAAATACTGGTTTTATGCTGTCACCCTGCTGACGTGAAAGACTGGTACCAAGTGATTACAAAGGTAAGGCAGCCAAAGCTGAGGTTAGCAATAGGCCAGCTCCCAGTCAGGGTGTCACAGAACCCCCTTTGCATTTTGAAAACTGCCTATCACATTCTGCTTCTGCTGCAAACGGAAACATCTGGTTGTAGCAGGTTATCTGAGGTGGTGTCAAATCACATGACACAGATTTAAAATCAAAGTTTTGCTAGTGCCTGATGCTGGAAATAGTAAAATATTTACTCTCACAGGCTGGTGCTCAGCCAGCAGTTACAAAAATCTAAATTATACTTAGTGCACGTTATGCGTTCAGTAGTATTTTGTGAGAAGGGAAAGTGATATTTTGCAAGATTTCAGGGAAGAGGTGATACTGCAGTATTTCCTACCAAGTGTAGGATCATGCCACACACATTTGTGAAGTGTCACATTCCTCAGCTGATTACTGGAGGGTAGTGTTCAACATGCCAGAACAGCATGACCGCAGATACAGTGGCAAAGGTAAAAGTAAAGCAGAAGGTGAGGGATTAAATGTATTGACTTTGTAGCAGTGAGAAGGCAGTTCCACTGGATCAATGCAGGACTTGGTCGGAGTTGTGGCATAAGGCTTTTCATCACTCTGTTAATCTAAGATCGTTGGTTTGAAGATGCTACAAGAAGCTGGATGGGTATGAAATACTTTATTGCATATCACCTGCTCTCTTCTTTATCCTCTACTGAAGAATTTAAAATGTGCCTACTCTCCTGTGAAGTAGGACTAGGCTCAAAGAAATTCCACAACTTAAAACCGAAAAACCAAAATACTAATGCAGTAATTTTCAGCCAGTGAGGAATGAAATACTCTTTAACTAATTTAGTTCTGGTTTTATCCCTTTAAAATCAGGCAGGATTATACATTAAACAGTACAACACTGGTTTTGTAGCCGTTTTAATTTGTATTGCATTTGATCAAATATCACTTTTATGTTATACAGTAGAGTGATTTTTACCTCAGAAGTAAGAAGAGGGCCAGACTTGTGCCCATTATGTTTGCTGGCAGTTTCATGATGCTGACGGACGATGGGGATGGCTTATTTCTGGGACAGTGGTCTCACCACTCTTGTCTCGGACATTCCTTCTCCAGTGCAGAGAAGTCTCAGCTGTTCATGTAGCAGCTACAAGGTATCTTTAGATGCTAAGCTTATCCAAAAGCAAAACTCTTGGCATGTGGTACCCTTAAAGAGCTACAAAGCAACCACATGAGGTACCTG
Organism: Pterocles gutturalis; assembly: GCF_000699245.1. NCBI lineage: Eukaryota > Metazoa > Chordata > Aves > Pterocliformes > Pteroclidae > Pterocles > Pterocles gutturalis. The sequence continues at coordinate 87,321 of NW_010120162.1, read as the reverse complement.
TTGTGGTTTTGAACCTGGCTGGCACAAACACCATGCAGCCACTCGCTGAGCCTCCCCCCTCCTGGGGACAGGGGAGAGAATTAAAGGGGTAAAGGGAAAGGAGATTTGTGGGTTGGGGTGAGAACAATTTAATAACTAAACTACAATAGTAATGATAATAATGATGATATATTATATACAAATATACAAATGAGTGATACACAGTGAACTGCTCACCACCCGATGACCAAGGATCAGCCCATTCCTGTCTAATGATCCTAGAGCAGGGACAGTCCCTAAACTGCAATCCTGGAACAGAGATAAAAGCCTGAGTGTCTGAGAGACGAAGAGCCAACCGAGTGAGTGAGACGACCCCAAGAGAGAGGAGACCCAGGGAGAGAGAAGGAGATGACCCCAGAGAGAGAGACACCAGGTAGGCAACTAGGGGTCAGAATTGCTACATCTATCTCAAGCTAAACTGTCTATACTTCTGTTAAAGTAAGGAGGTAAATTAACTTTTGAAAGATCAACATGTGTCTGAAATTCTTAAAATCACTTACCCAGAGTGGCAGTCAGCTACTCTACACTTCATGTTCTCATAGACCTTTTCCTGCACATCGTATAGCTAACAATTTGAAAGAGAAAATCATGAAATCCAGCGTGCATAGGGTAATGAAGCTTCACACAGGCATGAGAGAAAATAAAATGACAATTTGTGCATGAACTCACAATTTTGTACAATGCTTATTTTTATCCAAAGATATAAAAAATGTTTTCATATCTGAATTCTTTTTCCCTTTTATTCAAATTGGTTTTAGCAGAACAAAATGATTATGAAGCCTATTAATCTTAATTTTTCACACTGAGATTCATTTTACAGAACTGGAAGCTACAGAAATGGAACCATTCGCCTCTTTCTCTGTCACTAGGATATCTAAATGTAATGCAGATTGAAAATTAAATGCAAGAGACAAGATAGCGGTTCTAATAACCTAGTAATTTCTAAATAAATAGGCTTAGATTGATGGAAGAGAAAAAAATCTGTTTTCCTAATAACACAAAATAGTCATACTTGTATAAAAAAGTCTCATGTTGATTAGGATTTTCTAAAGCTTTAAATTTATTCTTCCAGTCTAAACATATGTGAAGTAGAACTGATACTTACTCTACAGTCTTATATCTTCTTTAGCCACTAACAGGAAGTTGTAAACTGTGGAGGATTTGGATGGCAGTATTTCAAACCTCCTTTGTATAGTTTTATCAAAAGGGCAAGATAATTGAGAACTTGGCTTGATATATTGAATGAATATTCACTTTTCTTAACTCAATGTGTAATGTCCATGAAGTCCATACTACCAACCAGTAATAATACATTAAATGCTGTGATATTTTAAGAAGAGTTTTTGGATTCTGTTTTACTTAGTTGATATCAATTTTTATCTGAGAAAACAGAAGAATGTTATTTCCACTAACATTTTTACAGGAGAAGAAAAGGAATAATTTTCCACTACTGAAAGGTTTGTATTTTGCAGTGGGTGTACAATAGCAGGATAGCATTCAGAAAATTATTGGTTCACAGGTAACCTGTATACCTTCCTGCAACTGAATGAGTGTTATTTTGTATCTTTTAACTTGCTTTTCTAATGTGATGTTTCAATATCCCCCCAAAATGGAAATACAAACCCCGCACTTTGCTTACTTGCATTAGATTCATATCGGGTGATTTAAACCCATCAATGTCATCTGACATTGGTGAAAAACTAGTCCAAGGTACATTAAAATTTGGCATTTTCACAGTTGAGTTCAGCAACCTTGTTACAAAAAATTCAGGATATTCAGATAATTTTTAGAAGTGTTAATTTTTCATAAACTTTAGGGGATGGACTATGAACTTCTCACACATTTATAATCCGTTAGCAATTACTGTGTACGTTCAGTAGGAACTTTGTATCCTTCACTTTGATTAGGAAAGCATTAACACACGAAACTCATGTGAGTGCCTGTGAGACCTTTGCATATGTCAGCAGCTTTGCAAATTGACTCCGCCACTGGATGATAGCAAAGGTGGATTGGAATCATGTTTGAGTGCTTCTGTTCCTTACTTCCAGAGAGATCCCAGAGGAAGGTGCTGGGTAATTGCTCATTCACTCTGAGAGCTCTCTCTTCATTATAAAATAAATAAATGAATAAAAGTGAAAGAGGAAATAGCACCATTTGCTAAGTAGACCAGACGTTACTTCATAATTGTTCAGCAGAGAAGAGGGGGAACCAAATCCTGTGCTCTAAACCGTGCAAGCACAAGAGAAGAAATTAAGGAGGCTTCTGTATCTGTGCTGTAGACAACTGTGTTTCATCTACCCACTAGGTAAGGACCTTTCCCTCTATAAAGCCATTTTGTTGATCAACATTAGACTGGAATAAAGAAAAAATACTGGAATAGAACGGGTCATTTTCCAAATTATGAACTCTGTTACAGTTCTCTCTTTGTAAATTAGTATATACATGAGAGGTTTTTGTGTATGTCAGAGATTCAAGGAATATATACAAGGCAGCTAAGATGGGCATACTACCTAAGTCTGGTGGTAGTTTCATTCTACGGTTTATGTTTCTTGATTTACTTACTATACCCCAGCAGAGTATGATAGAAGAGTGAGGACTAGGATCTCTCTGACGTGTTCTGTAACAGGGTGCTGTGGCCACTTAAATCTGAGACGGCAGCTGTCAGAAGCAAGGCTGCCCGTGCGATGAAGACGCCAGGCAGCAGCAGGGAAGGCTGCGGTAGAACTGATATACCGCTTGGTGTCTAGGAAAGGGAAAACACAGCATATAGTACTACTGTTCTTTGTAAGACTGTGTCAGGTGTCTTGTTGTGCAGTAGATGTGGCTGGGCAGCTCAGGGATCTCCTTTCAAGCCAATTGGGACAAGTTTTGGAAGAGAGAGAATAGTTTATAATTTGCTGCCTTGCTAATAGAAAGGAGATGTGAGGGAGATTGTCTGCTGGGCTGGCTGGCTGAGGAACAGACATCAGGACTCTACAGGTGCACGGGAGTGTATCAAAAACATCGTGTTCGCAGTGTTGCCTGACAGCAGAAACAAGGGTATTGGACTGAGGATTTTGCAGTGGACAAGGTTGAATGCAAACAGTTTAAAAGCCAGCTAGATAAACCCACTTAGGGCCACAGCCTGCTTCGTGATCCAGGACACAAATAGACACTTTGCTTCACAAAAGAGTTGAATTAAACTTGAGCTCTGTTTTGTTTGACACCTTAGTGTTTTGGTATTTTAAACCTTTATTTGTCTGCTTTCTTATTATAACATTTACTACTACCAGATTTCTAATTTGAAAATGTAGGCAAAGAATCATGTGTTTTTTCTCAGCAGTACGTTAGACAGCATGCTGATCCGTCAATTTTCCTGGCACAGGCTCTCTCCTCACCTTGTGCAGACAGCGCTGGGGGTCTGTGCTGATCTAGGAATCTCGTGTCACCTGGGGATTAAAGCCGAAACAAATCAACAAAAGTCTGCTGAGAAACAAGAATGCTTCTTTATTTGCACAGTGTTCATTCAATACCATATTGATATCAGGATGGCATTGGATAAAAGGGAGATTTAAGATCACTCACTGGGGATCTGGAAGAAACAACAGGACATTTATTTAAAATACTCATGCTTTTCAGTCACCTCTGCAATGTCTTTTTACTTTTTCTAACAGGAACCAAGAGAGGACCAATAAAACTAATAATATGCGATATTGAGAGAACAGAACATTTGGAGTGCAACAAACTGCTTTAGAACAAACTTGGTACAAGAATAAACCTTGCTGTTTGAAGCAGGTCCTTTTGCCATAAGCTGTGGCACTTAAGGAATCATAAAATTTTTCTGTAACTTTACACAAAATAAAATTTTCTGAGTATTATAAGAAACAATAATGAAAATGTATGCTTTGGTTTTGGTAGTAATATTCACTAACAGATTTGGAAGTACAGCATCTTGCATAAAATTTTTCTACTCTATGGGGAATATACTCTTGACAGAAATATGGTGTTTTAATTCACCACAAAGCACTTAAAAGTAGAACTATAATATAGTAGGGCACAAAAATAAATAATAGAAGTAGTATTTTTATGTATCCCTATAGTGAGTTTCTTGGAATATATAATGGCAGTCCACATCTATTTGATCTTGAAATACCTAAACTATTATTAACCTGTATTACATCCAGTCTCGTAACAATCCTAAAACATTATTAGTGCCCAATGATGTGAAGTCAAGTGCTTACGAAAACAGCCTCTTAAGTATAGCACAAAGAAAACAACATCCTAAGAGTCATTTCTGATGGAGTACGGGACATTAAAATGCTGCTAGATGATATCCCAGCTTGGGTTTAAAGAATTAATGAAGAACAAATGTTCTAAGTGACGTGTAAGCATGCAATTCTCTCTGTGGGTTGACCTTCATTCTTCTGCAGTTAGTTAATGAGGATTCTCTTTGTTATCTTTCTTGCCGAAGAACCTCGGGGCCTTGTATCATTATTGAATGAACACAATGTCACCTCAGCTGGCAGAAATGTTTTGTCTTTTGTCAGGAAAAGAAGTTTCCTCGTGTCAGCTGGTGAAAGAAGAACACAGCAACAAGCAATTGAGACCAGACATTTCCATTCAGCTAACTTAGCCCAGTGGAGATGTTTAACCTGCTGTAGTTGTTTTGATCAGAGTATTTAGGCTTCATTATTGTATGACTCTTGCATCTATTTCTGAAGTTTGCAACTTATTGTTATAAATTAATGATAAACAAAAGCATTTGCTCTGGAGGACTGCTCTCAATATTCCCCTTTTAATAGTTAATTACCATTTGTTGCAGAACAGTTTGTGTTTTTTGAAATGAACACTTAAAAAACAGCTGCCTTTTATCTGATTTCAAAATGACAAGTGTATTGTCAACTACCAGTGGATCTTGTAAGGTGGGGATCCCATCTGCTCTGAAAACTGGAGCTGTAACTTTGAGCCTTTCTGTGAGCTGTATCATATTATGCAGAGCTGTAGAAGGGGTAGAATGATAATTGCAAGTTTCACCCAACATGAGTCTTTTATTGGCTTCCCCATTGCTCAGGGTACCCATGGTCATTATACACAGGAGCAAAGCCAAAAAAAAAAAACAGTGGTCTTCTGTCCATACTTACAAGTGGCACAGGGTGAATGTGCACACAGGAGGAGAGAGAAGGCATTCGTTGAAAACAGTGTAAAATAAAGTTATTAATGAATTATTCACCCAGGTGTATAATATACAAGATAGCTGATATGGGGCCTTATCATGGACACACGAAAGATCTCTGCTGAAAGAAGTATTAGATGTGCAGATAGCAAGTGGTAACAGAACTTTACAAATAAAAAGGCAAATACCTTTTTTTCATCCTTTTTTTGGCTAGTAGGAAAAAGACCTGACACTGAGGAACACTTTCATCAGTTTCCTGTCCTGTGGGGACACATGGGAATGGGACAGCTCTCCTTCTCCTTCTTTCTCCTTCTCCTTCTCCTCCTTGTCTCCTCCTTTTCTCATTTTCTGCTTCCCACCCCCCCCCAAAAAATAGCTCTAGTCACATATGAAAATGACTTAAAATATGAAGTGTGTGGGACTACTGCTATGCTAGAAATGAGACTGGAGGAGAGAGATGAAAGAGATTTCTCTGTGCTGGGGATATAGGTGACGCTGTTTGGGAGGGAATAAAACTGACCCTCTCAAGGCAATGACAGCATTTCCATTGGCTTCAGGTGAACTGACAATTTTCCTGTATTAGCTGAAAATGCATACTGATTGGAGAAAATGATGACATTTTCCTTGGGAACGTACTGTTGAATTTGCAAGTATGACTACCTAAATTGAAGCTCATAGTTCTGAGCTGAATGGTTAAATGTAGTGAAGTATTGGGCAGTATAATTGAAATGCCTAACTTATGCCTCTTTGCCTATTCTATTCAGATTTTAATCTAATCTATTCAGATTTTAAAAAATCACACCGGCTCACGTCTGATATCTTTCAAAGCTTTCTGTGAAAAATAAGATCTGTCCTAGGAAAGGAAAAAATCCAGCAGTCAGGCCTTCCCTTGGAAAGTGAGAGACACAGGAAGGATTTTTTATTCCAGTTAATATTTGTCTGTTTTCTACTCAGAAATGTCTCCTCTCACTCTGGGGTTTTGACCAGAACTTCCTTCTGCTACTTTTTCTTTCAGAAGTGTGGATGAGCTAGGATGTTTTAAAATAAACTACTTGCAATAAATCAACATTTTTCAACTAAAAAGAAAAAAATGTGATTGAAAATTTCAGATTACTCCAATCAGCTGAACCTTTGTGTGATTTAATGTTGATTACTTTATTTAAATAAGGTTGCTACTTTAACACTGTGAAGAGCAATACTCTTTTATTGTCCATATCATAAGGTAATAACAGCAAATGAGACCTGAGATAATTTGATGCATTCAGAGGTTTTGTTATGTAGCACTTTGCCTTATAGTCACTTTCCCTTTTTTTGAGGTAAGAGTACTTGTACCTGCATTAGATGCGTATTATTTTCGTGAATCCCATTTGTTATTAATATATAATGGAAAGGAATGGCATTAGTGCAGGTTTGTTATCCTGATATTCAGCTTTTCCTCAATCCCATAAATTGTGTTTTTGAGTCAACAGGCTCATATGTTTTCCTAAAGTCATTAAAATAATGCTGTATTAAATACTTCTCTAAAGTAAGTCAAGTACAACTGTGTTACCTTCTGGTTATTAGGGTACATATGTCTAATATACATTCATTTTGGAGTCCCTTAGGGGACAGCCTTCTTATTAATACAGCAGAGAACAGCTGAGTGAGCATATGGTTTATTAAGATGTGCTTATATTAATTATATGTAAATACTGTTCAAATGGCCACTGGTCTATAACTGAAAGACCCTTCGTGATCACTGCTTTGAACCTCAGAGCTCAGTAGGATTACTCTTGATTCAATGTGGTTGTCTTTGGCTGGAAAAAATCACTATATTTGTGTCTAAGTTGGAAATTAATGGAACACTTCAGAATGTAATACCACGAAAACTCAAACAATTCATGAATATGCAAAACTGAAGGAAGTTTTGCAGGCATGATGAAATTACACACGTTTCTATACTACTTTATCCAGCAATCTGATCCATAATGGTTGATTACACAATGTGTGTAAGAAAACAAGATACTCTAATAGTTGCAGTTCCGAATTAAAAATTAGTTAAAACTCTGTCTGCATGGCTTCTAACCCCATTCTGCTGAATTGATTTGCTTTTTGAATGTTGCAGTTCTGTGGTATTGCTTAACCCCAGTTAACATTTATGATGATCTTTTATTTTTAAAGCTGTTTTTCATTCCAGGAGATGACTCGGTACACACTGTGTCCTGCAATGCAGCACTGCAACTTTTAGTGGAGTGCCAGGCAAAAGATTATATGAGCCTGAAAATAAAGTTACATGGATTTAAGCTTGGAGAAGAAGACCCACTGTGAAACAATCTCAGGACCGTTTAGTTTTATATTTCTTACTCTCATTTTAAAGCTCCTCTGATCCCAGAAAAGTGCAATCAGTGCCTAACACCTAGAATCACACGTGCCATCTCTGCTTTTCCTGACTTATAACATGTTTTGGTCTTCCTGTGATCCTGCTGAGACAGAAAAGGCTGCGCTTGGCCTTTGCCATCACTTGGCTTCTTAGCTAGTGCCTAGTTTTTTGCGTGGTACACAAGTGCAGCAAAAAAAAAAAAAAAAAAAAAGCATGGAGAGGAAAAAGTGTTTCATTAATGTTTATGATTGTTCTGTGGATACAGAAAGAATAACATGTTGGATACTTGCCTGAAAATTTAAACACAATGAGTAAGGCCCCAGAACTCTGGAAATAAAACAATACAGTAAGTACAATGTTTTAGTAATATTTCCTATACAATGCATTTTATTTATGCTTTTGGAAAACTCAGGTGTACTTTTCAGTATTGCTTCAAAAGCATTAGGGCAGGATCTGTTAGTAAGTTACATGTGAAGCCCTACACGTGCCATGCACTTAATTGTGGGGTGCGGAGGCATTAATCTGAACTCAGCCACGAGATGTGGTGAAGCAAATGTTGGTCCAATTGTACAAAAGTAAAAATAATGTAAATACATCTGTACTTCTGGGTCTACCACTAGCTATTTTAAAACATTCCCGGGACACTGAGCAGCCTGCATGGCAGGCGGTCAGGAAGGCTGCGTGTCCCCAGGGCTCCCTGTGGGGGCTGAGGGGACTCTTCCTGAGGGGGCTGCCATTCCTGCCCCTTCCCTGAGCCTTGCTTTCCCCAGCTCTGAACAGCGACGGCACACATACAGACCTAATGTAAGAGCTACTCTGGCCTCGTTGTAGAGGAAAAACTATCCTCAAGAGCAGCCTAATATAAGGTTTTGATTTGGAGCATTTAGTGGTTATCCGAAACACTGAGGCACTTTAAATCTCCAAGATCACCTTTCAGAAGTACATGCTAGAAATCTAAACCCTAAAGTAGCCCAACAGTGAAACACAATTCTTATTTGTAAATACATAGCTGTCATTCTCAAAAGTGATGAAGTTCAACTATAAAATCATCCACAGAGTAGAAATTTGCAGCAATGTTTTGTTGTACTGCTTCAAAGACCACAAGAAAAAACTAAACCAGCTCTGGGTTCCACCCGAGAACAAACAAGCCACAGGTGCCTGTCGGGAGGTGTTTATTAGTGTGCAGCAGCAGGTGTCTGGAGTTAAGCTGAGCATTTCTTTACATAACCAGCTTGGTGGAGAGTCAACAAACTTGTTCTTGTCCTCAGGTGAAAAAGATCAGCTCTGTCTCCGTTTGCCAGCTCTCCCCAAAAGGCGAGGGCAGGAGGGGGGGAGGGGCCTGGTTGTGGTCCTTGGCCCGTGTTCCTCCTTTCTGTGGGGCCTGGCAGCCATGGTTGTTGGGCTGCTCTTTGAGTCCACGTCTCGGGTCTGTCAGTGTTTTCCTGTTGGCAAGTTGCTATGTGTTTTGTGAGGAAATAGCCTGAAACAGTGCAGGAAGGCTGGAGACGGCCTGGGAAGAAGACTTCCATGGTTCCCTGTGGCTCAGGTAACAAAAAGGTGAAGATGGTTTGTGGGGGGGTGTTGGTTTGTGTTTGGCTTATTTAAGAAGGTGTTTTCAGGAAGGAAGCTGGCATTTTCCTGTGCTGTTTTGGTTTTGATAAAGAAGTTCAAGGTGTGTAACGGAGTTACCCTTTTCCTGTGCTGTTTTGGTTTTGATAAAGTAGTTCAAGGTGTGTAACGGACTTACCTGCAGTCAGCGTGGGGCTATTTGGGGCCTGTGTGGGGCAGTTTCTGTGCCTCGCACTCAGGCTGTGGCTGAGGCAGTGAGAGACAGTGCTTGTGAACAGTTCTGGGGTAGCAGGTTTGACTAACCTGGGGAGTTTTAATAATGTTTTTGGTAATACTTGATTTATTTGGGAGGTACTTAATAAGAAACACGAAAACAGAGATCCTGAGGTTGAAAAGCATGTAAGGAGCAAACCCCAAAGGAAAATGTGAGGCGGCTGTGAGGGGAGGCGGCTTGGAGGGGAGGGGGGTTGTCGGCTGTGAGGTGCGCCGGCTGGGATGTGAGGCGGCTGTGAGGTGAGGCGGCTGTGAGGTGAGGCGGCTGTGAGGTGAGGCTGTTTCTCCTGACAGGCTGCAGAAATCCTGGCAAAGCTGTGGGAAATGCTGTGGTGACCCCAGGGCGTGTATCTGTGCTCCTGCCAGCTGGTACTGCTTCCCTCAGCTTCGTGTCTGACCCTCCTGTAGTCTCCTCTTACTTAAAAATGGGTGCTGGGGGTACAGTATATGGACCTCATGGCCTGGAGGTTCCTAACAGACTCAGAGGTGTTGTATTTAACTCTGGTTTTGCCCACGTAAGGCTCTTTTCTTTTTATTAACCTTTAAGATGGGGGGAGCATTTTACAGGGGTACTGTGAGGGCAGTCTTTGATGGGCAGCCCTTGAGGATAGTCTTTCCTCTGCAAAGAGCAGGCCATAGTTGCTTGAAAGATGTATTATGTGTAGTTCATTGTTTTGACATGTATTTTCTAAAACTAAGCAGAAACCTTGTAGCTGACCTAAAGAATGTTGTTGTGGCTTTTTTTTTTTTAATCACACAATGTATGTTGAAGAAACTAAATAGATGCAAGTATAAAAGCAATAGGGCATTAAAGAGTTTTCTAGTCTCCGAAAATATTCCCCCAGCCTTATCAATTTCCTTCCAAGGAAGTAGCTAAAATCATTCTTATCTTTATAAGAAAAGTGTGGTGCAAATATCAACATGCAAGCTTCCTTCATATTTATCTGTTACTATTTTATTGGCTACTTATAGGCCCCAAACAGAAGCAAGAATAGGGACAGGAAACTAATGTTCAGAGAGACCAGTTTACTCCTGGTATTAGTGGAATCTTCCCCTTGCCCCAGTACAGCTGATGGAGCACCTGCTTCATGGACATAGCTGCAGCTGGAATGCAGTTAGACCCACTTGAAATGGAGCTGGGGGTGACTACTAGAGGTTGACTTAATGTTTGCAAGTATGAGAATGTAACTCTTGCTTTGGATGGTGTGGAGCAGAAAAATTTGTGGTGATAATCTGTTAAAATTCTTCTAGAGAGGTGTGATTCCTTGCATAGCCAGTGGCAGTCCCGAAGGGCAAGAAGCAGTCAGAAGAGCTTTATCCCTGTTGCTAAAATAGTATTCCTTGATAGGGCGTTTTTTTTTAAAGAAGAAGAAGAAAAAAAAACCTTATCTCTTTCAAGCCAATTTTGATCAATGTTGATTTTAATAGTTATGAGTATAAAATGAGGGAGTTTTTGGAAAGGCAGTAGTTATATGCTGCTTCCAATAAGCCAGAGTTGATTTATGCTATTTGGTGCAGTGTAGTCTTCAAGAGCAAATACAAGCACCTGCTTTTTTCAGTGCAGGAAGACATGTTAGTTTCGTTGGAAGCAGCAAACATATATTGGAAGAATTAAAAATGGAATTATGGAACTATTAATATGGAATATGTATCTCTTTGTAAGTTTCAGATTGTTTCTCTTGTGTTTTTTTTTTCTAACCCATTTAGTAAATGCTGCTGGTGTTCCACATATATGAAGTGTTCTGGAAGTTGGAAAACAAAGCTTCTAAATGATGTTGTGGTTGGCAAAGGACTGAAATTTTCTGACACTTAATCAGAAAATACTTGAAATGTAACAAGCTAAGTATTTTAAAATTGACACAGTTCCATGAAGTTTTACTACCAGAAGAGCCAGGTGTTGTGCTTTGATCACACTAGAAGAAGCAGCTGATGCATGGTGCAGCAGCAATAATTCCAAGCTGGAAGCCTACAAATAATCTAGCTACAAATTATATTGTCAAGAGAATCTAAATACTTTGTAATATGTTCTAATACATATTAATTTGAGAGCCCTATAGGGGACAGTCTTGTTATTAATACACAGAGGAACAGATGTGATAGCATATGGTTTACCAACTTGTATTTATGTTAATTCTATGTAAATAGGATTTTAATAAGGTAACATTAGTCTATAGCTTCATTTTCCTAATATATCTTTCTTCTTTGAAGATAATAATGGGATCATCTAAATTGGGGTCTAGGATCATTGAAAAGGTTAGTGGAAACAGTCCATTTGCTGTAAGATATAAAAGACTAAAAAAGAAAGAACCCTTTTTAAGCATTTTTGATCACTTAAAACTTCAGTGATTAAATTCAATTTGAATTATTCTCCACTGTGAATGAAATACCACTGCCAAAACCACTGCTTGATGCTTTTACCAGTTTTAAATTCCTGTCTATTCTGTGTTGATTGTTTGTGGTTTGAACTTCCATTGAGCTGGCTTGGAGAAGCTTGCAAAATGTGATAAAATCCCGGAAAGTTTCCAGCATCACCTTAAATCTGATGTCTGTTGAACTTGCTATGCAGCCCACCTATTGCTGTCAGTTGGAAAAACTGTGAATGCAGTTCTGAGTTAGCTCAGGCTTCTTGGCAGCTTTCTCTGGGGCACAGGGTTTTTTTAATTATGCTCCCAGGCACTGCTAGGAGCCATTTCAGTTTGTGATGAGAACACAGTAAGCAATCTGTGTTCCTGCAAGCAGGTGAGGAAATAAAAAGTACTAATCAGCACTAGTGTTTCAGAGGACTTTGGAAAACTTTCTGCCTGCTATTAGGAATTTCTCTTTCAAACAGTTGAATCAACTTTCCAAAGCATACCAGTTCAGCTCAACAGAAATTTCTCTTTCAGGTAGCACACAAGTTCTGTTTCTATGGCCTAGAAAGCCTTAAGCTGTATTACCTGTAACTTCCAGTTCATGACTGAAAAACTGTACATAGAGGTGCAATTTAGTTCTCTCCTCCATAGTTAGAGACATGGTTGCTTTGTTCTTTCAATGAAGGAAAATATTGTCTGAAATTTACCTTGAGTTTCTAATGTACAGAGAGCTCTGGATTTGGGTTTTTATAGGGGAGAGGGGTGGGGTGGGCGAATAGGGGAGAAATACAAAACTTGTATAAGCCTAAATGTGTAAATACAACTTGTAAAAGAACCTAGCAAAGCCTTGTTGTCTAAGTGTTAGGAATACTTTGATCTTCGGTTTTGTTTTTCCCCCAAGTTAGGGACACAGCTTAGAAGGTCCTGTGTGTCAGGTAATGTTTTGAATAACTAAGCCAACAGCAGGATTTTTGAATACTAGTTACTTGCGAAATTCTGATGGAAGTAAATTGTCGATGTAAATGCTACATGGTTCTGTTCCTCAAGTCTTGGGTGTAATCTAGGACTCAGAAAATGAGTCCTCAAACTTTCAGTGAATGAGGGTGAATGCTGCTTGAATCTGGCTGACTAGTTGTGTGGCTGCATCAGATGATGTCTGCATTCTTGACTTCATGCTAGTAGCTTCCTAGCTCTGTAAATTCTTGCCTGAAAAAATTCAGCCCATGGTCTTGCACTGACAATGGCCTTGACTGCTCTGGGGCTATGAAATGATCCTAACAGCATTTGTGGTACCTTCCATATGTATGTGCTACCATCGATCACAGAGATGGCAAACTTGATAACATCTTGACTGGTTTGTCTGCTTTTGTTGCTTAATGTGAATATTTAACGTGATCAAGTAATTTGCCATCTTGTGATTGTAAAAGTCTTTACACAGCCAAATTCTGTTCCACTCAATAATCTATTCCATCATCTGTGTGCTATGTAATAATGCACATGTTGTGACAGTTAATTCTTTCTTTCAAAACTCTGCTACTAGGGTCTTGTTGTAAAGAGTAGCAGCAACACATAGTAATCTCTTTAAGAATGTTTGGAAATGTAAATATGCATTTGGGAAATGTAATAGAAAGCACTTAAAGTTGGTTTTGATTCTCTAGACACATCACAGAATCATGAAAGGTTTGTGTCGGAAGGGACCTTAAAGATCATCTAGATCCAACCCCCCCTGCCATGGGCAGGGACACCTCCCACCAGCCCAGGTTGCTCAAAGCCTCATCCAGCCTGGCCTTGAACCCCTTCAGGGATGGGGCATCCACAGCTTCTCTGGGCACCCTGGGCCACTGCCACACCACCCCCAGAGGAAAAGATTTCTACCTCAGATCTGATCTAAGTCTCCCCTCTTTTGGCTTAAAGCCATTATCCCTTGTCTTATTGCTTTAGTCCCTCATGAAGAGTGCCTCCCCATCTCTCCTGTAGCCCCCTTTCAGTACTGGAAGGCTGTTATAAGGTCTCACAGATATATAAATGCCTTGAAACCATGTGGAAACTAAACGAAACAGATTTAAAAAAATTTAGGAGTCTTACATTCCTTTGTCTGTATCTATAACAAACCCTGTTTAAAGCGGTCAGCAAGCAATATTTCCCCTCTCGCCATGAATTACATCTTTGTTCATAGTGGGAAACACTGGAGTTCATAATACATCCAAAGTGAAAGGACAGTTTGTGTCATCAGCCATAGAGAGATATCAGATCATATATCTTTACTTGACAAGAGGTGGCAATTTAATCTGACAAGTTTCCTGATGATGAGGACAGCTTTAGGAGTTCAACTACCTTGGTTAGGATTTGACAGGTCATTGAGGGATGTTGTTGCAGAAGCTCAACAATAAACTGGCACTTGCTAATGCAGTTTAGGATTGCTGTAAAAATTTATTAGAAACTAGAGACTGTAAAATTACTATACTCTTACAGAAATGTTTTTCTTTCCCTCCTGAATATATGTGATATTTAATGCATGGCACATGTTTAAAAACTTGTTTTGTGATGGTGTAAACCAAATCCATTACAATGCATGTGAAATGGGAAGGAATTCGATTAAATGCATGTGAGAATAAACAGAATGGGAGAGAGCTGCCTTCTGGAGGCAGAGAAGTCTGAACTTAAGGTTTGTTTGCTGAACTGATATGTCCTGGTTTGAAATTGTGTTTATGTGCCTGGAGAGGGACAGAAGTGGTTGGTGGATTTTAAAAGCACACAAAACCCAGCTGAGGTATGAGGAACCCATGCAACTGGGCACTAGGCTCCTGTGGGAGCAGACCTTGCAGACAGCTTTTCAGCAAGCCTGGTTTCCTAAATGCCCTTTTAAGTGTGGCTACTATCTCAACATGGAGCAAAAATAATTTTTCATTTGATTCACTAAATAAATAATTCATTTCAATATAAAATGAAATAAAGCTATTTAGTATTCAGCTGGTGTTTTAAACTTAATCTGGAGATTTTGGAGGTGTTTGAAATAGGGTGTTAACAATCCCAGCTGGGGAAACATCTCTCATAGCAGTTCAGCACTCTTGGATATGTTGATAAATGCCACCTGGAAGGATATTAGTTATGATCTCATGAAATTTGTGAATAAACTTCAGAATGAGATGTGTGTATGAAAAAGAAGACCGGAAGATCTGAAGGATCTGCCAGAGTGTGTTTTCAAGAAGTGTTCTGGGATGTTATGAGTTATAGACTTTTCTGTCGTTTCCCTGTTAGGTCTTGACAATCCTTGGAGAAAGACATGTTTAATACACCTATCTTTCCTAATGTGGATGTCTTTTTCATTTCTATCTAGGCAGTCATCTTGAGACTTCATGTTAGCAGAAAACAGCATCGTTGCTTGAAATTGTCATTGATTGCTGATGAAAGATGAATCATCATACTCTTTTGCTGCACACTTTGGGAATTCAGCTGAGGAAGATGTCTGGGCCAAACTGTCAGTAATAGTATTTGGATAGGTTTTTATAATTGTCAATATTAAGGTGGGCCATAATACCAAAATCCTGACTTTCTCTTCTAATGACTGGATTTAGTCAAAAAAAGAAGTAAATTAAATGACAGATTCTGTTCCAGTACAGAGTAAAGCTTTCTATATATTAATTGTCAATATTAAGGTGGGCCATAATATCAAAATCCTGACTTTCTCTTCTAATGAGTGGATTTAGTCAAAAAAGAAGTAAATTAAATGACAGAATCTGTTCCAGTACAGAGTAAAGCTTGCTATATAGGAAGTCTGGGAAAGTCCAAGAAGGGTACAAAGCTGGTTTGGTTTCTCCTAATTTGTCCATTTATTCTGTTAGTACAGAGAGAACATATTGTCCTCACAAGCTAATGACAAGCTCAAAAAAAAAAAAAAAAAATCCAGAGAGTCTGTACAATGACTTTCCAAGCTAATGACAAGCTCAAAAAAAAAAAATAAATCCAGAGAGTCTGTACAATGACTTTAAAACGTGTTACAAGTAATTAGGAAACTGAGGTCAATATGGGTGTTATGGGTGGCCAGAGCAGGTCTGGTAGAGTCCAAGAGCAAGCTGTACGCTGGCTGGGCTTAAACTTCCACTTAGCTTTTCTTTTTCTGAAGAGTCTGTGTAGCTGCAGTTGTTGCTCACTAATTACACACTTAGTCTCTCCTTTTGGCATGTTTCTGGCATGTGGTGACATCACTATAATAATAATATTTTAACTAAGTGTACTTCATGTTTTGGCATGTTTCTGGCATGTGGTGACATTACTATGATAATATTTTAAGTGTACTTCATAGCCATTAACAGCATGTCTTGGCAGCTGAGATCTTGCTGGGGAGGGAATCCAGTTGTGTAGGTTAGTGTTTGCAAGGGGGAACCCTTTAATAAAATTCCTTGGACAAAAACTAGTATTTTGTAAATGATAATAACAGATTGAATGTTACTTTGGGAACCTGGGTTATACTTAATTTTATGACATTAGGCCTAATGATATCTTTTTCTTCTAATTCTTAAGATGGCTACTATTATGTTGTAACAATTAGCAATTGAACTGCAGAGACTAAACCCTGTTCAAAGCCAAGCCATTTCAGAAGGGATTAATATTTTGGTAATGAACAAGAATGTCCTGCTCTGAGTATAGTGTAACTGTTAGAGCATACTCATGATAAAACACAAACTGGTAAAATAGAGGCACCTTTTTAGTTTAAATGAATATTGTAATAAAACACACTACAAGAAGTAGTGGCATAGATGTCAGATTTTTTCTGTCAGGACTTTATTTCTTTAGCAGATCGTTTAGTGGGAGGTATTAAGGTTCTGTTTGTTCTAACAGAAAGCAGTGGCCTTCTCTGACAAGTCTTGCTGTCATGTGTGTTGTTTGTCTGTCTGTTCTGTTTGTCTGCCAGGACTCCACTGTGGCACTGGTGCAAAGCCTGCAGCAGCCCCCCAACCCTCAGCAGTTTCTCTGTAGAGGGGGCCAGTGTGCTGCAGCAGGCACACAGGTTATCCAGAGAGCCACCCTGGGAAGTGCAGTGCTCGAGCTGCCTTATCCACCTTTTTTGCTCTTTATTTGTTTCTCTCCCCTGCTGCTTCAGGGGTATCAGCTGCATGTTGCCAATTAGGCTCATCAACATTGTCAATAACAGATGTGGAGCTCCTGGTAATCCCCCACCCTTGTTAGTGCACTGCAAGGGCTTCTGGCTGTTTGTGATGAGATTTAACCCCTATCCCCCTGCAGGGAGCCAAGTCACTCTGTCAAACACCAGGAGTGATTTTTTTTTTTCCTATTCTGTATTGTAAGGATTCTTTTACCCCCATCTTAGCCCCGGTTGGTTTGATTAGACTTTGGTTTTAGCTATGAGTTCCAGCTTGCAGGAAAACATAATTAATTTCATCATAAATCAATATGAAAAGGGTATTTTAAGAACTCTGCTTCAAGCTCAAGGTAATAGCACCAAGTTTCATTGCCTGTCAAGCAGATTACTTGGGCATGTCTTGAAATGCAAGCTGCAAGCACAACTTTTCAGCATTACCAGCCAGCATGTCATTACAGGATAAACCTGTAAACATGTTCATTAGATGGGATGCTCAAAGACTTTCAGACTTTGCACTCTGTCATCTTGGCTAACCACAAACCCCCTGCATGTCCTTTATTCCCAGATGAGGCATCTCCAATGCTTGTGCTACAACTGCTTTCCTCCTCCCAAGGGAATAATTCAGTTTAGGGGGAATGTCACATGTGGTGACTTCTGCAGCCAAGATGAAATCAAAGCAATCTAGACTATAAATTTGTTCCTGTGAAAAGCTGTCTTGCAGGCTATACTTTTTTGAGAGAGAGAATGTTATAATACTAATGCTTTCTGACATCTAATGGGGGGGAGGGGGTGGGAGGCTTGGTCTAAACCTTCTCCAGAGCCTGTAGTGGAATAAGGAAAGCTGCATATGAGTTTTCTGGACAGAAAGTTAGAGGGAGGCATCTCAGCACAGCAGTTGCATTTCTCATCCACCTCAAGCATAAAATTGGAGGCTTGCCACAACATTGAGGCGGAATTATTGTATAGTTACTAATGGTGTTAAGATGAATATTTAGCATCTGAAGTTAGTTACTCTTTCATGAGCGAGCTCTGCAGTGTGAGACATCAAAGTACTGATGTACGTGATGCTATGGACCTTTGACCCTGTAAAACAAACATATAAACAAAATCTCCACTGAGTATTTTGTGAGGCATTGGCTGGTCTGAACAGCAGCCGGTGACAGGATGGCACTGAGCCTTTCCTTTAGGTGCCAGGTGCGATAAGCCAGGAACACTGAAAAGCTTAGCACCAAACTGAAATGTAAATACTATCACCAGGTATCTTCAATTTTTGTTTATTTGGGAAGGAGTATGGGAGAATGTCCAACACAATTTCTGTCAGGAATATGAGAGGTAGAGAAATCCATACTCATCCGAAATGGGCTGGGAGTATTTGATTCCTCCGAATTGCAGCATTGAACGATTGCCCTTGTGCTCACCAGTAGCATTTGTGATACATTTAGCTATTGAGATTGTGTGTGTGTCTGTGTGTGTTCAGGGATACCTTAAAATCTGAAATCAAGGCTAAACCAAAACACTTTGCTGATGTGTTTTTTTGCAGTTGATCACTGTGGTACTTTCTTCAAAGCTGAACAGAACATCCCAAGTTTTTGTTCCACTGAGAAACTTTAGTAGAAATTTAAATATCAGTAGCAGATGTGCTTCACAACACGATGGCTGATGGATTATTGATTCATAACAAAGTTTTAATCCTTGGTATATTGAGTAAATGATAAAGCTATTACGTTGATATCACTGCATTTAATCTCATTTGTCACTAGCAAGTTACAAATTATATAACTTAGGTGCTTTGTCAGCAAAGCTTTGAAATTAGATTTGCAGAAATTAACGTGTACAACAAGATTTTGAAGTGAGTTATGAATCACTTAAAATGAGTTGTTATCAACTGATGAGTGCTTAGAAGTCTGTATTGAATTCTAGCTGAGAGGAGGAGGGTTTAGGTTTTTGAGAAGGTCAGGTGCAAGTATTACACCTTAGAAAAGTTTAACGTAATAGTCTGTTCAAGGATGAGCTTGTTCTCAGTGATAAATTATTTTTGTGTCTAAAATTTACTGAGCCCATTGGAACCTGTATGGGGAAAGCCTTTCACAGAAAAAGGTACACTGGGGTGCACATGCAGATCTATTTATGTTGCTCTGTAGATGCCCAGAACAGAGGAGTTTCTGAAGGATATTAAATTAATACAAAGGAAGGGCCAACTGCATATGGATTGTACAGATGCATCTGCCATACTTAAAACAAGTCATACCTTTGCCTCAATTAGGATTACATCTCAATTGTTGCATAGCCCTATGTGTTGATTTGTACTTTCTTTGTGCGTTTGAAAAGTGGGTTTTGATTTACTCCTGCTATCACTTCCTGAGTTTATATCCTTGTGTTTCCCATGGCAACAGATTTTTCTGTGACTGAGCAAGTATCGTTTTGTTGCTTTGGGTGTTAGCAATGTTAGCTAAGGCATGGATACAGAGCTTCACACAAAGGGCTGGTAAAATACAATTTGTAAGGAGTTCTTTCTCTGAACCTTAATTGTTTTATTTTTAAAAAGATTAAATTGGTGTATGTTTTCTTATCCAGATAGTGCATGTAAATACTGCAAGCTTTGATAAGATTTTATTGTAAGCAGAATGGCTTTAATGCTTGAGATCATAACTCTTGTGAAAAGTTAAGTGAATAACAACTTGGCTATATGCTTATTGCTTTTATGCTTGACTCGTTCTCACTTTAACCTCACACAATCTCTACCAAGTGTTAATTACAGAAAATGCGGCACCATTCTTCAGTCTTCATAGAAATATTCATTTTTACTTTGACACTTGTAGGTAGTTTCTGTGGAAAGACCACCCTTTTCACAATAAATTATGTTGTTATAAGTTTAGGTATGTCCACTAACGCTGTCCTAATCTAGGCATTTTTTTCCCCCCAGAGTTACATTCACAAAATGTGAGCACATATCTTAAAGAGAGGAAAGCTTTCTTGCAAGAGAGATGATGTTGACAGAAAGATGTTGTAGTGAGGAATTCACTTGTGCTTTTCCTTGTTTTATTATGTATAATAACTCCCCCAGGCAACAAGAGTTAGAAGATACAGTGCTGTAACTTGGGTGTTGAAGCATCCAAACTGATGGAATGTAAGGCTGAAACGAATGTCTGTCTTGTAATTAGCAAGCAGTCAGAAACCACAAAACACAAATGCAACATTTTAATGAATTTCTGTCTTGGTGAAAACATACCTGCTTTTCACATGAATTCCTTATTACTGTGGCTATTTTATTTCTGAAGCCTTAGATTATTATGGATAATTTCACTGTGCTATAGACAGTTACTTGAGTCAAATTCTAGTTTGCTTCCTGTAAGCAGTGTGATCTGCCAAGCTGGTCTTTCTTCAAAAAGGTCATAGGTGCAAACTCTTCTTTGTTTATATGCATTCAATGAAAAGGAAGGTAGATAAATTAGTTAAACAAACAAAACCAAACAGAAAACCAAACATGATTTCAAGTTTACATTCTATTCTTAGTAGAAAAATCATAGTAGCTCTAACTGGCAGAACCAGATAGTGATGAAATTACTGGTAAGTACCCTGTATGACGCTGACTGTGGTCTGCGGCTTGAGAACAGCCAGGTTTGTGCAGTTTTGCAGCCCTGAGTATTGCACGGGCTTTACAACTTGGCCATCCAGTTACTTGATTCACTGCAATCATTAACCCAGCATATGTACGTTTGATAAGAACACAGCTTTGTAGCAGAGCTTCATTCCAGAAATGTGAGCTTGTTCTTATTTTTGTGTCATATTCTGCCTTTATTCTGTCGCTTCTAATGTAGAGATTGGAAATCAATGAGTTTGACTATGCTTGTTTAAGTGCCAAGATATTTTCCCAGTCTTCAAGTGAATGTGCTGTTGCTCTGTGATAAGTAACATCAAAGCACATTTTGTTAATTTATTACTTTCTACAGGGTTTAATATTTGCTTTTTTCCTCCTCTGCAGCTGTATTTCTTAAGCCTGTGTTACCTCTAACTTTTGATCCATGATAAATAGGAACATATAGTTCAGTAAATTGGTTAGTGGTTAAGCAAGATGAATATTGTTTGAATAGCTTTGCTAATACTGTTTTATTATTAAAAGTGAAGAAATGTAGCAAACGTGGTAGAAGAGTAGTTAGATGGGTTAAATATTTTAAATAGTATAGTAACTAAGAGATGTGGATTTGGGGGCTTTTTTTTTAATTTACCTTGGAAAACGAAATAGCATCACTTCTTGTGTGAACCCTACCTCTTACAGTTGAAGCTGATTTCCATTTGAAATAGAAAAGGTTAGGTTTAACTTTGCTTGTTGCTGTTCAGCCACAGGTTTCCCCAGGAATAATTGACTCTCTAAATTATACCTACCTGCAATAAAACGTAGTTCCAAGAAGTTGCTCAATATTTAGCTTAATTACTGCATTCATTTTTTTTTTTTTTCCTAGGGAAGTCAAGCTGGCATGAAGCGTTTCAGAGTAACTGTGGTGTTCTAGCTTGTTGCTTGTGCGGATTGATCTGTTTCACACTCTTCTTGCACAGATTAGAGATCTGAAGTACTTATTTTAAGTTTGTTTCTGCTAGCTTGTGATATATTTTGCGCCAAATTCTCCAGTGCTTCTGATGTCCACCCAGAAATTACAAATATATAATAAACTGTAAGTGCAAGGTGTGAAACCTATGTTAAAAAAAAATCTATAAAAGTCATACCTGCTGGTTCAGATGGCCAGTACTTGCTGTGTGCTGGTTTCTGCATGTATGGTGTAGATGGTCACACAACATGGATGGGTTGAATCTTTGAAGTGGTCTGAAAGGTTATATTTTTGTCTGAGAGTTAGTTAACTTACTGTGTTTTTTTTTCTTCTGGTTTAAATGGTGTTTCAGGAAAAGAATTACAAACTTGCCAGAAAGCATAACACTTGTCAGGCAGTAGTCACTGCCAGTTTTTGAAGGATGACATTTTTGCAAACATAAACTAAAATGGTTTAGTTAGCACTGACCAGCTCTTAATAGTTGCAAGGCATTTATTCTTCATGGGGGTGGAAAAATGGAAGGGCAGCTCTTCATATGGTCATTTTTTTATAGTAACTATTAATAGCTATTTATGAGGAATAGAACTTGGACACAGCACAACATCCTTCATCAACTTTATTTTTAGATAATATTGTATGTGTTTGATAGGGCTTGATATTGATAATTCATCACAATAAGAAAAATTAAATTCCTCATTTAGTGGGATTGTTTTTCAACATATATTGCATTCGAGAATTCAATATCATAAATCTTTGTTAGAGAGGGAGGATATTTACTTTGCAGGTCTGCTGGTCAGATTTCTGCAAAATTTCAGGCATGTTAGAAAAAGGGCTAAAAGAATAGAAGTATGAAATACTTGCCGTCATAATTCTCCTGTTCTTTACCTCCTGATGCAATGTTGAATTTGTGTTCTTATGAAAACCTGAACCTGACACAGGAAACAAGAACAAAGAATTCATCCAGCATCTACAATGGCAGCTATTTTGGATTATTTTGACATAAAAAGTTCATAGAGTGATTCTCAAATTTGCCTGGTTGTAGCAGAGGTGCCAAAACTCCATGTTTCATTAATCTTTGGATTCTCCTCTCTGTTTCTGTTTGTAGGTAATAAGGTGACAATGTTTTTTGGCTTTTGTGATTCGGTCCACTTCTGAAGAACAGGAAGAAAATTATTCTCTTTCAGGGTCAGTAGGATAGGGTGCTATTGTGTATTTAGACCTAGCTTGCTTAGGTTTCCAGTAAACTGCTGCAGAACTAGACTTCTGTGTGCAGTGTCTGGTTCTAAAGATGTATAACTGCAAGAAGAGGGATTATTCAAAACCACCGATGTAAGACTGTCCGTTCCCAAGGACTTCAATCAGCCATCCTCTAGGTAGTGATCAATAATGTTTTAAAGAGCATTTAAGGAATACTCACAGTTTGAGTATTAAAGGGTGCTTGCTTATGTAAAAAGGGTTTGGGCAAACTGGAACCTTTTGCTTCCAGGTTTGAAGATGGAACTCTGTATCACAGCCTTCAAACTGTACAGCAGATACTGCATGTATTGCTCTTGTGTTGCAAGCGTAAGAACAAAGGTAAGAAGAACTTGAGGCTTTTTGTTCATGTTTTTGTTAGTCTGTTATGGAGGTTTAAGAAATGCACATCTAGGAATGTCCGACTATTTACAGAAATTAGAAGTGACCATTTCTCTTTTTATACACATTTGCACACACCTTTTTTAGCTCTTAAATATGGAGCACTTTTTATCAACCAGCAGCGAGCTTTATGGTGTTTTCCACCAGTCACTTTAGTGTTATCGTAAAAACTGCTTTCCCCTTGTACCTACAAAACTTGTAATTTCCTGCAAGATCAGTGGAGCTATTTGTAACATTATTTTAGGTTTAGTCATGAGCCCAATGGGCAGATTTACTCTAGAAAATGAGGCTATAGGTTGAGTGGGAATAGGCTTTATGGTTTGACTTATTTTTTGAGTTTCCTAGGGGGACAAAATTTTTTTGCTGTTGCACGTATTTCTACTTGATACTGTGTTAGCAGAACAATCAGGTTTAAAAAAAAAGGTTCATTAGTCAATCAGCAAAGAAGCATTTTTTTAAGAAGAGAAGGAATTAAAGTAATTAACAAGCAACTTAATCCTGTGTGACTTTATATAAAGCGCTATGACTTATAAAAGAAATATTCATGAGGAAAGCTCTTTGAGGTGGCTGAGAAATGAAGAGGTACAAAATGCTTAGCCCTGGATGACCTACCTCAATGTTTGTTTTGGAATAAACAGCTTTGGTAAGGAAATTAGAAATAAACTGAGTGGTTCTATTATACCTGGCAAGCTAACAATAATTTAGTGCACAGTTCATTATAGCTTAAGATTCACATTTAAAGGCTGCTCTCCAGCTTTGCTTCTTGCACATCACCCTTTACTGTGCTTTCACTTTCATGCATTTCATATTTGTTATCAGGAGTTCTTTCTCTGCTGTGAACTAGTTAAACTTGGGGCTCTGAAATCAATAACAGACCAACTGATTGTGGAGAATGGAAAGAGGAGTTGACTTTTTGTTGCATTTTTCTGGCAACATATAAGAAAATACTTCCCTTTTGTTACTGTAGGGGTACAGGACAAGTGTGCCCTGTGCTGAAGGGTTCAAGTGCCACCAGGCTGAGCTGGGACATCAGCTGTCTCTACCAGGATGGCAGCACAGCTGTCCTCCTCCAGTCGTGCGGCTGCTCTGCCTGCAGGCTGAGAACAGGAGCTGTTGGCAAGGGCAGGTGTCTGGCTCTGCGAGCAGACAGTCCTGCATCTGGGTGCTGTTTGTCACTGTAATGAGTTGGCTTCTTACCATCTCATCTCAGAGTGCCCTTAATGTGCTTGTAACCACCAGTTCCCATATTGCAGCCGCAGGCTGATTTATGGGTTCCTGTCGTGATGACCACTCTGCTGAAGCTTCTTGTGTGCTGCTAAAGCATTTGCAATGTTTGATGTACTTTTAAAGGGCCTGGACAGTCTCAACATTATGGTGGCTAAATTGGGCCTCTTGCCCCAATGAATAAGATCTTCTGCCCTCCCCCAGCATATCCTTATCCATTCCTGCATTGAGTCAGTTAGCCAAAAATAAAGTTCTTTTGTGACTGTCACTATTCAATAGTTCCTGAAAGTTATTTTAAAGAAAGGTAGCTGCAGATGAATTCTGCTTCATTTGCTGGCAAATTATTTTCTTGCTTATTTGCAGTAAGAGCTCAGGTAACAGTCTGTTTACTCAGCTCTGCAACATAAATAGCTGACATAGATTATTTGAATGCATTTCTCTTGACCTTCATTTTTAGGACACTCCTCTTAGAGGGCATCTCAGATTGCCTGAGGACACAGACGAGAGTTTTTGTCAGGGGAACTGAGGAAGTCATTCTGATGGCCTGGAGAGAAGCTGGGAAAGAAAAATATGTAACACGTACTGCTGGTGGGGTGCAGGAATTTAAATTTTTAACAAGGTTTTTGCAAGTCAGTTTCCCAGTTGTTTCCTTACTTGAATTTTCCCTAATGACAGTCCCAGGAGAAGCTGTAATATGAAGGGCACTGTTTTGCCTAACGACAGAATACTGAGGGTAACTCTTCTATACTGAGTTCCTCCAAACAGTGTTAGCAAAACTGCTGCAAGCAATACATTTGAAAGGGATGGTGGTTTTAAGGTCAGCTGAGGACAGAGCTCCCCAGACAGGAGTGCAGTGCTGTGTAGGTGGAGAGCGGTTGATCTTAGCTTGGGCTGATGCTGTGCTGGCACAACGGTGCATGTGCTCTCCTTGCTCAGTGCATGTGCTGTGGGGATTTGTCGCTGTTGCAGGTATGTGCAATGTGGTGCCTTGGTTGTAGGGCTGAAACAGGGCATTTAAACTGCCATGGCAAATATAACAGCTATGAAGGTAGGTTGTGTGAAGAAATCTTGCTTCAGTCTTGTTGGTGTTTGTAGCTGGCTAGCTATCACAGATGTAATGTAGCTCTACAGCATGCCTGTAATCCTTAATTTGAAACAGTGTCACAGAAACAGTCCAAAAACAGTGTTCAAAAATAGTGCCTGGAAACAGAGCCTGGAAGAAAGTAATAAAAACGTAACCAACATGACTACATTTGGAGAGATTCTCTTCTGCCCCATTGCATTTTATTTGAGGAAATTTTTGCTTCCCACAGAGGTGGTGGATATTGAGAAACAAAATTTCACCAAAAGGTAATATCTCCTTCACAACCAAAAACACACGAAGTAGTTGAGCACATGGTTTCAAATCAGTTTAAGTGGGAGGTGGGATATGCAGCAGCATGGCTTTTCAAGATCTACTTTTTCAGTATTTATTGCTTGGTTTTGAAATTTCAGCCAAGTTAAAACTGTTTTCAACGAAAAAAAAATCTGATGTCAATTGTTGTATTAGAAAAAATATATTAAAATATTGAAAATATGAAGAAGAAATGCCAGGTTTGTGTATGGGCATCCCTGCAAGGGGAGCAAGTGGCTGTGTGGTGTTAGCTGCTAACCAGCTGGTTTTAAACCACGACAGTTGTGGAAAACTTCAACTGTTAATTCATTAAGGAGTGTACCAGCACAGGAATGAAGTTCCATTTCTCAGTTGCCCTATTATTTAAATGCAGAAAGAGAGATCATGAGCATTTTACCTCTGTCCCTTTGCATGCAGCAATATGCTGCACTCCTTTCACAATTTTGTCTTGTAGACCAAGTCAACATGCCAGTGCCTAAACAATTAACTGAAAATACTACATTATATTAGAGTGTTGTATGAGTGGCTCAGAATTTTCAGTAAGGCCTGAAATAGATCTGAGTGTAGTTAGGTTGCTGCGACAGTGTTCCAGGTAATGGCTCAGACTTTGAGAGTAACTAAAGCAACTTGAATTGACTTTCTCCGACCAGCACAGCTTAACAGCATAAAAGTGAGGGAAGATAAGCACTGCTGTGTTGTAGTAATACTTAGTGATTCTCTAGTGCGTTGCAGGAAAGAACAAGTTTGGGCTTGTGTGCTTTAGCCATGTTTCTGTCCACTGTGTGCTGACTCCTTGCGGGGCTCCCAGCTCCTCAGACAGATGGTACGCAATAAGAGTGTAATAGAGATGAGTAAGTAAAACTCTGCTTCAGTTAGTAACAGGTAAGAGGAGAAGTAACTCATCCTGATTGAGTCATGAGCCAAAGGTATACCAATGTCCATAGGAGAAAATTTCCATTGATGAAGCTTAATGTTTGTAAAGCCTTCTCAAGTGTGTGCCTCAATTTTTTTTTTTTTTTACAATATGCGGTAGTAGGATGAAAATGAGTGACATCAAGACCTTTATAAATGTGAATTAGGATTTCCTGAGATATTGGTGGCTGGTATGTCACTTAAAAGTCAATTTTGTAGGTTCTAGAAAATAAATCCCCTGCAATTTGCTAAGCCCATGAAGTGTTTTGACTGAAACTTTTCTTCCATAGCTTTCAGCACAGAAGCACAGGAGGAAAGCAGGAGAAGTGTGGAAGGTACTGTGCCAACAATTTAATGTCATGTTTGATGCTTTTTTGGTTATCTAAACATGTGAATAGTGGCTGATTGATGTAAATTCTATCTAGTGACTCTCCACTCTGTCGGGATTTCCTCTCCCAAGACTTCATTGGGTGGGCAGAGAGGTGTTGAAGATTTCTTTATAGGCCCTTTATGGATCCATGGACTTGAAACATATTGAGAACTGCTAAAAAAATATTATAAGGCTTAGGTCTATCTGACTTCCCCGGGACAGGCTTTCCTGTCTGCAGGGGGAAAAAAGAAAAAAAAAAAAAAAACACCAAAAAACCACACCAAAACAAACAAACAAAAAAAAACCCCCACAAAACAAAAAAGCAAACCCAAACAAAAACTTCCTTTGGAACCGAGCCTGACAACAAGTCCCAAACTGGTAAGTTAGTTGCTAGTAAATGCCTCTGAGGCAGTAAAACAATGTGCTGATATCAGTCCTGGTAAGAGTTGCTTATTAAATGCAAACAGTACAAAATTGATTACGTTCTGGATTTTTTTTCCCAAAAGATATTTTGAAGTGTTTTTCCTCTTTATGTATACTAGTTTCCTTGCATAAATGGGACAGTGGAGAGGCAAGAGGGTTTTTATCTTTCTTTCAAAGGTTCCCGCCTAGTGGCAAAGTATTATCAACAAGAGGCAGGGATATATTCCTTGACAGCATGCTTGGGCGAAGACAGATAAATGCTGCTAGCTGCAAGCTTTGTTTCAGTAATGAACCATGCACAAAGAGTTCACAAGAGCTAAATAAATGAGCAAGATAATGTTTGTCAGGACAGGAGCCTTTAAATGCTCCTGATTTGTCTGTGCTTTTCACATCTAGACTATACTACTTTTCTCTATAATAACATTAAAGTAGATTAGTGCTAATCTGGTGAGACAAATGTAATGATACTTGTTCCTAGAGAAATTAAATTCTACCACTTAAAAAATCAAAATCCCCTTCAGCTCCTGCATTCAGGAAAAGATAAAACATTTCTTAAGATATAACAAAAACTGTATCTGAATAAACTGATACCAAATGTGAGCTCCAATTTATTTCCTGATAGTAATCAATTCATACATTATCTATGCAGTGACCAGAAAGAATAGGTCTTAGATGGGACTTTAGATGACAGGTATGTATTCTACCTGTTGTTAAGTAGTGTGTAAGCAGGAGCAATCTCGTTTCTCAATGAAATGGTGTGGAGTTGCATTTTTTTTTTTGTTTTCTGTGGAAAATCTGCTGGAGCTGACATAGTCTTAAAAGACTGGAAAGGAACAGTGCAATCACAGATCAATGAGCTAAGAGGAGAAGATCAAGAGGAAACTAATTTATGCAATGTAGGAAGTATACTATTGTGATTGTGCTCCATGTGTGTCACCCTTGATTATCCTGAAAATGCCAGCATGTGGGCATGGATGAGGCACTAGATAGGCATGTGTTTCCATACTGGGTATACAAGTTGCTTTGTGTGTACTCCATAAAGTAATGATGTTTCCTGTACCTTCACTAGATGGTCAGAGGTGGATCTAAAAGTGTTTTTTGATGAAACAACCAAAGTTTTCTAAAAGTTCTGATATTTGCAGTGTATAAAGCCCAAATTAAGAGGACGCTGTGCAAATAAATTGAAAATAGAAAAATGGGAATTGAAAACTGCCTAGTAAAGCCATCAGTGGCTGGTGTTACTATGAATATAACAAATCTCTGGTGGCGTTTGCTATGAAGATCTGAGAATGAGGTGACATGTTCTGTATGCCAGTAGAAAAAGCTGGAGTGATCTACAGATTATCCCTGGTAACTAAAAGGTGCTTTTCTTCTGATCCTGCAATGCTCATGCTCAAAAGAGCCTAACAGTCTTGGACAAATTATTTCACTGTTTTGGAGAATGTGCTGGGAAGCTAAAGCACTTCTAAAAGAATCACAGTACTTCAGTTTATAGACTTGTTCTGCCTTTGGGAAAGATGTCCTTTTTAGAGTTACCTTGAAGTTCCACTTTACTCAAGCCAGATTAAGGTAAAATGCAAATAAAGGATTTATTTTCATAATACCCAGAATACACAGCACAGTTGAAAGTGTTTATGTAGATGAAGGACTGAAGGGGGTGGGGGGAGATAGATCAGAAAGTTTTGCCTTTATCTGATTTGCTGCAGCTGCCTTCCCAAGCAAACCTTATCAGGGATCCCTTTTCTGTGTATTCCTTATCTCAGGGAGTGTTTATCAGAAAGTGACCTCTTAAATGCTCTGGATTACTTGTGACTTTCCTTTCTGTACAATAATCTTTCAGGATACATATATGACAAATGTAAAGGTGACTTTGAAGTAGCCAGATAGTGATAAATTACTTCTTCCCTGTACTTGTGACAAATTAAATGTAAAAACACTTAGTGTTACCTGGTACACCTGTAGTAATCAAATAACTCAATCTCTGTAGAAATCTCTCCTGAAACCCAGAGTAGTGAGTTTGCTGTGAGCCCTTCTCACCACCCTAGGGGTCTTGAACTCCACCATGTCATGGTCACTGCAGCCCAGGCTGCCCTTGAGCTTCACATTCCTCACCAGCCCTTCCTTCTTGGTGAGAGCAAGGTCCAGCATAGCACCTCTCCTTGTTGCCCCCTCTGTCACTTGGAGAAGGAAGTTATCATCAACACATTCCAGAAACCTCCTGGCTTATTTAAGCCCTGCTGTGTTGTCCCTCCAACAGATATCGGGGTGGTTGAAGTCCCTCACAAGGACCAGGGTTTGTGGACCCAAGGCTGCACCTATCTGTCTATAGAAGGTCTAATCTGCTCGCTCTTCCTGGTCTGGTGGCCTGTAGCAGACCCCCACTATAATGTTGTTTAATTAAAACACAAAAATTCTTTAGTTTTGGAAAAAGTGAACGTCAGTCCTACACTGACCGTGGACCACAGCTACTGTCATGGGAGCTGACCATTCAGCATCCTCCTGAATGCTAGAGCATCAGTGAGAGATCAATTGTTGGCTGTGGTCTTTTTTTAGTAGGGCATTGTCCACTGGTATTGCCCTCTGAGGCATGTTTTGCTTCATCCAGGAAGTATACCAGTTAAACCTGGGACAGAAAAGAAGGAAGTTGGTGTTGGATGCAGTAAGCAGTGTCCTCTTTGCAGTAATGCTCTCAGCAGGACGGAATGAAGAGTGTGTGGAGTGCAGCGCTGATGGCAGATGTGAGGCAGATGAGTTATTGTTGTCAGATGATTTCTCAGTTAATGATTGTGCACTGCTTTGAAGAGGTAAAGTGCTATATCATTGTTAAGCGTTATTATTATTATTCAGTTCCCAAAAGATTACAGAGCAGATAAGGAAAAAATACCATAAAAACCTTTTCTTTTTTAGTGTGGTTGAAAGCAGAATGTGAACAGGGCTCTTTGGCTGTGACTATTTAAATGTGTGCAATTTTAAAAAAAGATTAGATGTGATGTTTTTAACTATCTCATTCAAACTCATTCCAAAACACTTCATCTTCTGAGTGAAACAGTTCTACTGCCTGAAAATTAATCCAAAACAAGATTCTGTGCTAGCTGTGAAGAGCTGGATTGACCTAATTCATTTTTTGGGTCCAATCCATACATATAAATGGATGTAATACAAATCTTGTATTACATGTCATTGCTTTCTCAAGACTATGCGAACTCTTAACTGTTTTATTATCTTTAATAAAATTTGAGTCAGGACTAAGACATCTACACCTATTTCTGATGCCAAAAGGAAAACAGCGAGGACAGTAAAACTGTAGAACTACTTAATCTTAATACCTGCATGTTTTTCCCCCCAAAAAAAACCAATAAGGATGAAATTGTCCTCCTCTGTAATTCTCCTCATAGCAGATTTCCCATTATACTGATTCTCTCCTCAATGTTGGTTAACTTTAACCTTGTATTATGTCCTTCTGTCCAAGTCCCATGGTTTTTAGAGATGGAGCCAAACAGATTTGGGTTCTTTGTTCCCGTTCTGGAATGCTTTAGAGATAGCAATACACATCCATGTATATTACCACTTAAGTCTGATAAAACCTGATTGTTAAAACAGGTTTTTAGTGACAATTGTTGCAGAATTTTGCCAAGAGAAAGTTACTTTGATTCTGAGGGAGACTCTGATTTGTTATTTTGAGTCAATGCACACAGTGCACCAAACATCTTGTATTTGCTTGATAATGGTGTTGGGATGCTGGGTACAAGCTAAGTTAACTTTGAACATACAGTCATCTTTTGCTAGAATGAGAGGTGGGTGGTGACCAGCTTCTTACTATGTAGTTTGCTGTTTGGAGAGTGGTTGAAAAATCCTGGGTTTTTTTCAACATCTGTGGTTCAAGTCTTTTAAGTTCTGATAAAGTTTCAGTACCTGACAAAATCCTGTCATTTTCACTGAAACGTTATTTTGGAGAGAGAGGGAAATAATTCAGTGAGGGAAAACAGTAAACCAACTTTTTAAAATTTTTTTGTTGTTGTTGCAGAGTGAAAGCTTTGTTATTTATCATAGTGAAATTTTAAATATTAAAGATTCACTTCCCTTGGGGAAAAAAAAAATCTTGCTGTTTTCTTTCATAGAAAATAATTAAATCCTCACAACATAGATTTATCTTCTGCACAGCTCTTCTTTTAAGATGAAGCGTTGCTACTATCCTACCAAGAAAATGGGAGATGTTGCTTTGAAAAAAATCTGATACCCTCAGTGACAGGTATGATTTCCACCTCAAACTTGATTATGATTGTGTATGTAGGGAAGACAGACCTGGACTTTTCTCTGTGGTACCCTGTTGCTGGATAAGAGAAAAATGTATTTAAATTTGTGCCCAAGAAATTTTACTTAAGCATAGGAAAGACCTCTTACTGGAAGGGTGATCAACCACTGTCAGAGGCAGTCCAAAGAAGTTGCAGCATCTCCATTTTTGGAAATAGTCAAAATCAGCAGGACTCCACCCTGAGCAACCTGTTGGAGCTGCTCCTGCTCAGAGACTGGGGTGGGACTCCAGGTGCCTGCTCCAACCTCAACTATGTTATAATTCTACATGTGTAGGGGTGTGTAGCCAATTCTTCTGAGATTTTTTTTTTTTGCTTTTTAAAATATATGACATTTCATGATAGGAGGAGGAGTTGATACAGGGAGACTGCTGCACATTTTTTTTTTTTTTGGTTTTGGGCTTAGTTTGTTGTGGATCTTACTCTGTGTCTTGTTTTCACGCTGTTAAAGTATCATAGTTAATTGCATAGTTAATTGTACTGTCTATCTTAATTGAAAGTAAGTATTATGAAGTGTCTTTTAATGCCTGGAGTAAAGGATCTGGGGAAATGAAAATATTATTACCAGATTTAGATCTGGAATAGACTTAGATCTCATTAGACAATGCAGTGATCAGGTCTGAAGAGGTGAGAGATGAGCATATTTCAGGAGGCAAAGTTTTCCTGGAAGATGCTGAAGTATTTCTGTTCAAAAATATAGTAGCACAAGCTAATGTGAAATTTAAATAAGTTGAAATACAGACAAAGCAGCAAGGTTTTAAATGGCTCAAATTTCCAAGTGTGTTTTGATGTATTTTAATAAAAAAACCATAATGTGCCTTGTGAATCTCAAACTACCGAGCAGCCTAACATGCTAATACTGTGCAGCAATTTTTAATTTTTTTCTCTTATTCCACTGGTTCTGCCAGCCAGTACATTTGTCAGCAAGCTTCTGGCATGTGAAGAAAAAAAGTGATTTTTGTCATCAAGGACTGAAACTTGCCTCCAAAATCTAACAGTAACATAGATGTTAGGTTGAACTGGATATTGTACAATCCATCCTCTGCTGATTAATTTGTCTATTCTCATTCTGTCTGATCTGGTATCTGACTTATTTAACAATGCAGGCCTGAGCTAATAATGTCTTTAGGGAACTGGACACTGCTGATGTTAAACCATCTTATTTGGAGGAGTAAAAGGGAATAAGGTATCTCTTTATACTGTGGGACCTTTTAATAAGTAGTCCACATTCCCACGGTTAGCCTTAATACAGTTAGTTTTGGTGTTATCAAAAGAGCAATTAACACCTGCAGATATGATCACAGATGGTATCAGAGAAGAAGCAGAACTCAATTTTACACTGAAGCTTAGCTTAGAGTTTTATATCTGAAACACCAGTGCAAAATTGCCTACACATCATAGTCGTGACCTGCTATTTATATTTCTAGATGCAACTTCTTAAATCATGATAAAAAAAATGCAATTACTGTGGATAATGGTTACATTTCAACTCAGTGGGAGTAAATGTGGACTGAATGTAAAGAGAGGGTACTCCTCCGTGGGATGGGGTGAGCCACACAGATGGACTCTTGATCATAGTGAAGTTGAGCAGAAGTTAGACTACAGAATCCAGTTGTAAACTTGGAAAAACAGGACCAGTAATCAGTGATGGCCATTAAAAATTATAGGAAATATGTCAGATCTGAATATCCTTTTTTTGTATGACTGAGCCACCAGAAAATCCTTAGAATGAGAATGGCAATAGTAAAAAGAGAGGTGTAGTAATCAGTGGGTGCACTGTGATTCTTTCTTTTCCTGTCTTCAATAATGTGTCCATTCTGTAGCCAGAGTGTCTTACTGTGGCAAGTATCTTGTGGCATGTTTTCAGAGCAATAGCACCTGTTTTAGGGTCCGTCTGGAGACCATCGGGCATACAGCAGTACTATTGCACAGACACAGACATGCTAGCCATGAGTCAGGCCAGATACCAGTAGCCCTTGTCAGAACAGAGCTCGACAGGAGCTGCAAAACATTTCAAAGATGATAAACTACATAGCACTGAGTTATCTGCCATCACAGATCAACTGCCACTGGTTCCTCAGACAGTTTGGTTGTGTCTAGTGGAGGTGTGAGTACATTTGTAATGAGTATTGCTCTCGTGCTTGTATTGAGACTTTGTCATTATCTTTGTAAATGGCAGTCACCGGTGAACTTCTTCCAGTTATGCTGGAGAAGTGTGTCTCTCTTCCCTGGTGTTAAAATTTCTGCTGTCAGCAATATCCCATAGAACTAGTTAAAATAAATCCTAAAACCAACAACAGAAACACTGAAAATCAAATCTGGCCTGAAGCTGTGGTAAGCCAAGAGAAAAGCTCCTGTCATCATTGAGTAGAGCTATTACAGGACAAGGCTTCCTTGCTGTAGTTTTGTGTGAGAGATAAGGCCTAAGTAATGTTTCTAGTGATCTTGTGAATCAAATCCTGCCCCTTTTTCTGTAGTCTTCTCTTCTGTGTCTCAGGATCAAGAAGAGAGGCCAAGGACTGGTGATGAGCTCTAGTGCAGAACATGAAGGAGAGATGTTAATTGTTCACTGACATGAGCTGGAGATCCCTTGTGTGTCTGTTCTGCATTTACTCTGGTTTCAGCAATGAACCATGAATACATGTAACATAATGACAGGTAAGGAGAAGACCTAGCTGTAGTGATCAGTTGGAAACAGACAAAGATTTTTAAATACAAATTCTTGATTTTGGTGATCTTTTGCAACTAAATGATACTTGCTTTTGGACAATTGAGAAGCTGGACATGTGTATCGCTCATTATCACGGTGTAGAAGGAAGTGTGCTGGAAAGATGAGAGCAGTATTTGAAACTGTTGATACTTATCTTTGACTTCTGGCATTCTTTCTGTGTGGAGTTTGAAATTACACTAGGGATCCCTTACATGCTGATCTTTCTTGGGTTTGTACTTTGTGTGAGCTGTGGTTGGGGTCATCAGTTGTAATCAGCCACTGTGTGTGCAGGATTTGTCTCCTTCCATGTATCCTCAGGAGTTCTGCAGTGCCCTTCTGTTTGGAGGTGAAATACTGAACTCTTGAAGTAGTCAAAACAAAATGATGGAGGCTTGAGGAAAAAATGTGTTGCGTTGAATTGAAGGGAAAAATATTTCTATTTTGCTTTTAAAAAACCAGAAGACTCCATGATTTCAGGTCAACTTCTCCTGTATTATTTCTGTTAGTAATACAATGTTTAGTCACTCCTTGTGATGTATTCTATAATGTCATGGGCAAAACAGACTTATCACTGCCCATGGGCTGAGAAACTTGGATGCAGCCACAGCAGTGGGTTTCTGGAGCTGTGGCTTTTACCATCTCAGAATAGCTTGACCTAGAACTTGTACCTCAAAGCTCTCCTCTCCTGATCCTCCTGGAAGAGGAGCCTTTGAATACTCGGAGGCTTGTGTGCTGTGTGAACTGTTTTTTCTATGACAGCCCAACCAAAGCACTAAGAGGGCAGGTTGGATGATCCCCTCTTCTAGCAACTGGAAGTTGCATCTAAGTAGTTCGTAGAAGTGTCGTGTATATACCAGCAGTGTGGCAAAATCATTTTGGATGTAAAAGTAAAAATGCAGTTTTATTGTAATGAGTAGTGTGTTCCACATTTCAGGTTGGCTCCCAAAAATGCCTTGTCTCCTCTCAAATGACTTTCCTCTTACTGTAGATAGTAATAGTAGTATGAGGAAAGAATAAAACTGACAGTTGTAGCTCTGGGACAGCGTTCTTGGGCACCCCTTAGGTATGTGAACATGGAGATGCATGAACTATGTTAAGACAGTTTAATTGATACTTTACATTTGATTTAGAAATATTTTTTTGTCAAGAATAGTGAGCTAGGATAGGTTTACTGATGTTCGTAAAAGGACAAAGCAAATCGGGTGCAGTAAATAGTTACCAATGTCTTGAAACATTCTTAAGTTCCAGTTGTCTTTGAATAAGTCACGTTTAAGTCCAATAAAGGTTTGTTAGATTGAGCAAAAAGCATAATTCCATAAAAACTATTGAAAAGCATTCTTATTTTTCTTAATCTGTAATGAATGAAGTAAACAAAAATTACTTCCATCACAGTAGAGTTGAACATCTTGAAGGTTCCTGAACTACGAATTTAATGAGTTACACTGTAACTAGCTTCTAGCAGCAGAGCATTTAGTTGCTTCTGGAGTTTTTGTACCTCTTGTTAATTAACAATAAATATTCATAGAAAAAAAGCCATTAAAATAAGTGTTGGCTGTTACTTCAGAGTTCCAGATTGAGAGACTTGTGCCTTGTGGGATTCGTCAGGTTTTATGTTGTTAAGATGAATTTATCTGGTAGGTCGTAATAAGGAGACTTGTTTGAAATATCACTTGTATTGTTTTCTCAGTGGTGGGTGGGAGTCAAATCCTGTTCCTTTGGGTGCAGTTATGGGATATAACAAATTGTAACAGCAGTGAAGAGTTTCCTTCCTTGCTTGCTTTTTCTGGCCCTGTTATGTCCACGTTACTGGTGCTTTATAACCGAGGCCTGGTACGTTCATCCAAGTAAATGGTCTTTCACCCTTATCTAGTCCTCTGTAGTGGAGGACTAGGAGTTCAGTTTGGACGGGCTGTGTGTGTACTCTTCCCAGCTGAAAGAATCTGCAGTGAGAATAAGAGACTTTGCTTTAGGAAAGCAAAACACCAGAATTAAACTGTCCTCCAGTGCTGTGAAAGGGCACCTTCAAAACCGGGCTTTCTTCTCCAGTCAGTTGGGATACGTGTACACAACCCCATTGCCCTTGCTGAGAGCTGACGGGCACAAGCCAAGGCTGAATCAGAAGCCAGGTAGCGGTGCTACGAATGTTCTATATCGGTACAAATATGCTCTGTCTTTTTGTGATAGTCTCCTGGACTACAGGGAGCAACAGCTTTTTCTTTTAAAGCCTGAAACTATTTTTTATTACCTTTCCCAGAACTACTTAAAAAAAAAAAAATTGTTTAAGCAGATTTCACTGCTTTTTAGAATAACTTTTATAAATTAAGAGAAACAGCACAAATATTTCCTGGAGAAATTACATCCATTCACTTTTTTTTTTGGTAATGGTTGAGACAGAAAATGTCTGAAAATGAGGAGGAAACATCTAAGATGGAAAACTGTTTCCTTTTCCAGCTGTGACAAATAGTTACAGTGTGGTGATTGTCCAGTTAAACCCCAGAAACTCTGGCCTCAGTGCCCTTGATAATGTAATCCTACAGACTCTAGTGCAATTGCCATGGTATAATACCAGTGTGGAGATGTAAAAATTAAGCTCCTTAGGGCAAGCACCTGCTTTTGTTATGAGTTGGTGTAGTCTCTAGTGCACTGGGCTGTGACAGGAGCTCCTATGGACTTTGCAATATGAATACTATGGTATTGCAGAGTGTTAACTGTGTGTGGTTTTACTTTGTTCATTTGAACTCAATGCTGCATTCTCTTGAAAAAGTCTGAATAGCCTTTTAAGGTAGACATTTGGGTTTGTTTCAGGAAAAAAAGCACCAAGTGAAATCAAGGATTTAGTAGAACTGTTTTAAGATTTGATGTTTTTAAAAAGCTGCTGGAGATAAAAATAAATTACAAGTAATGAAACATTGGCACAATGGGGTTTCTTAATATATTCGCTTGCTGCTGATGTAATATCACTGTGCAGATTTAGTATTTGACAGAGTTCTGTGGAGGGGGGGAAAAAACAAGTCCCCGAACACCTCCTTAGCAAATGGAAGAGCTTGTAAGGAAAAAAACCCAAAAAACTATTGCTCCCTTTGACCACTAGGTGATAGTCTTGCTTAATTTATTCATTTTATCAAGGTCATTTATATAAAGATTAAAAATATTGCGTGCTGAACCTCTTAAAGAATTGGATTCATGAAAAATAAATCTTTTTTTTCCTGAATATCAGACCAAACTTTACAGTTTTTCTGGTTTATAAATATTTAAGTCATAACACAACCTTTTCCATTTCTGTTCTGGATTTATTTTACTGTGATTAGTCCCCAACAACCATACAACAGCGCTCAGTAAATGCGCGGGTACTTACTAGTCTGGCTCAATGACACCAATGCAATTAGAACTGTTGGGTTTTGGTCTATATCAAGTGTTGAAATTTTAAGTTTGATTTTCATCATTATTAGTCCTTATAGTTAAACAGAGGGCAAAATATTTTTCCCAATGTTAGTGGTTTTGTTGTCTTGAAAGGACTAGTTTTTATATTTAAATTATCTTTTTATGTATTGAAACAGACACACAGAAATGTTTTAGGATTGGGAAAGGACTCTCTCAAATCAGGATGATAAAAACTCAAAATATAACATCTTTAACACTTTAAGTATCAAGTCTTCACAATATTGACATCCTTTCTGGAGAATTTACTAAGACTTGTCAAGACTTGAGCAGGAGCAGTGCATTTGACTTTTAAGCTAAGAAATATCCAACATTTGCAGTATTGGAGGCAAAACTAGTAACTCTGAAGTATATTCCTTAGATCAAATAATATATTAACTTTAATTTTTGTAGTACTATTTCCTCAATTCTTGAGATAACTATCTTCTTAATATAATTTTTTTAGAAGCCTAATAAAAGCTTCTTGGTGGTTGGTTGGTGTTTTGTTTGTTTCTATTCTGGAGCAACAAAGGGGCAAATAGTTGCAAGTACTTTGACTTGTGTTCAGTACAGCTTTGTTCTCTATCAATGTCTTTGCTTTGCTCTGCTGACAATCTGATATTGAAAAGTAAATCTTTACATATCTACCTTTTATTTTCATGCCAGAAATATCATGTGAAAGTGAGTATGGGAATAAATTAATTCTATGGAAATATTATGTGTACTAGGAGTGGAAGCAGGACTTCAGAGAACATGCTGTAATCCCTATTCTGTGAAAATGTGTCCTTTGAAAATAGATGATGTTCAGGTTTCATTTATTTGTAAATCATCTGCCGAATGTTCCTACTAGTATTTTAGCTTTGCCAAAACTCAACTGTTCATTTGTAAATTAATTTTCAAGTTATTTTCTGTGAAGTTGAGGACAACTAGGGCCCAGAAATAGGGTGGATTCTCTGAAGGCGTTGTCATGCTCTGGAGTCAATGGTCCATTAATGACACCTGTGTTCCTGTTCCAGTCCTGGCAGCAGTTATGCTTCCCTCTACCAGTCTGCAGAGTGTGCAGGTGCTTTCTAAAAGACAACCAATTTAGCTGTTAGGGTCATTGTTATTAATGGGTTCTGCTTAGAGTGCTCACTCGTGGCGCATTGTCAGTCCGTGTTGAAATCTGAGAAAGTTGTCTTCCCTGGCATTGATCAAAATACATTACCTTGCTTGCTCTGGGGAAGTAGCTTCACTGAGACCATGACTCGCAAGATCTCTAATCCTGTCTGCCTGTGGTCAGTAGTAAGGTTTCCTTAGTCCTGATCTTATTTGGAACTAGGAAGAGGAAAAAGTTCTCATCGTTTAAAAAAAAAAGTCAGCTTCCTAATTGTACTCTAGGGATGAGTGTGTGATGGGTTTTGTGTGGTTTATAGCTTTGTTAGGTCATCTTCTTTAGACATATCAAGTCCTAGACTTCTGTCAAATGACTATTCCTTGGTTTGAGTCTTTTTCTAGGCATGGCCATCTGAAGTAGAGCTGTATTATGACATCCATCCCATCTCATCCTGCCCTGCTACTGCTTCCGTTGTCTCATTGTCTGTGCTAATTCCCCCAACTTCTGAAAAGAGTCTATTGCAGATCCAAAGGACACAGAGCTTCTGGGGGAAGCAGCTAGAACTGCCTGTACCTAGACAGGGAATCGGATGAGGAACAAAAGCTGGTGAGAATTTTGAATTAACTCAGAGGGTCAGAGCAGGCAGCTTCAGAGAAAACAAAGGGATGCTTTCATTTTTTTTTAGCTTGAAGAATCCCAGTCTACTGCCAAAGCTCTCTAACCCATCAATGTATTCAAGCTTCAGCTGAGAGAAGATAGGAAGACAAAAGTGGCAAAAAGTAAGGAAGCAGGGAAAATATTGCTGTGACACTTGGAGGAGTCAGGAAAAATGAACATGTGCAGCCCCTGAATGGTTAGGCACTCTGTAATGAGCAGCTGGGAAGAAAGTGAAGTGGCATCTGTGGTTAGTAATACATTCACATAGACCACCTTCCTTTCATAACAGGACTTGGAGCTCATTCAGATACAAGCGCATGACTGATCTCTAACTTGCCCTCTGCTCTTTTTTTTTGGTTCCTACTGCTGCTTTGTGTGACATGTGCCTGGCCCCTGTAATGTGAGATCAAAACATCCTATTGCATAAAAACCTAGCAGGCACTGGAGAATGACAGCTATTGCTGTGTTGGTGTCAGTAAAACTGCTGGACCTTGGGCCAGTACTCTGATTTCCCATACTCAGCTGTCTGAAATGCTGTTTTGGAAATGTAGGTGGATAGTTTCTTCACCAGGTTTTGTATTTTTGTCTGGAATAGGCATTTTGCTTTTAATTAGGAAAAACAAATTGCCAGTACTTGTGGAGAAAAGCTCAACTGAAATTGGGGGATAAAAGGAGTTTTGTCATCCTTCATAATTCCATTTCATACTACAGTCCTCTGATTTTCTTAGGTGAGAGTGAATGAGCTTTTACTGCTGCCTGTAGAGGTCGTATTTCCACATATTTTCATGGTCTCGTGCTTCTGTTGCCTGTTCTTTTCTTATTCTGGTAGGTATTGGGAAGATGAGACTAGTCAACAGCATCCTGGTAAAGAAATAGGGCTCAAATCCAAGCCTAATTTAGAATCCATCTCAACTTTGGCCAGAAGTGTTCTGCAGCCATGGAATAGCTATTTGCGTAGTAACTGAAGAAATCCTAGAAATAAGTGACCTCAGGAAGCTACTCAGGGGCAGCAGTAAGAGAAAGACAGCAGACAGCAAGGATGGCATAGTGACACTGCTCAACTGGGAATTATCAATGATATCAAAATATAATTGTTAGAGGGCTGGAACACAATATATGGGGAGAAACTGGAAGAGCTGGGTCCCTTCTATGGGGAGATTAAGGGGAGGGTCTGATGGCCATCTTCAGTTCTTTAAAGGGAGATCATAGACAAGATGAAGACTCTTATACAGCAAAAGAGCAGAGGAGACTCAGGAAAATTCAAGTTGAATGTAAGGGGAGAGGAGAGGAGACTTAAAGGGATGGTAGCTGCTGGAGCACGTTGCCAAGGAGAGGTTGGGTGATCTCCATTGATGACAATGTTCAGAGCTCTGGGTGTACAGCAACCTGGTCTGGCTTTGGGTCTGACCTTGAGGCTGGCCTTGACCAGATGATCTCTAGAGATCCTTTCAAATCTGAAGCAGTGTGATTCTACTGTCCCACTTGCATGGCCTTGTAGAGTGTGTGGTTGTCTTGGCTCTTGTCATAGCACCTGGAGCTGACAGTATGACAGTCCATGACAATCTCCAAAGACTTTGAGTATGGCAGGAAAATTGTATTGTGTTGTCAGGCTGGGGGGGCAAGTGCATGGTCTGCAAGGCTCAGCAGTGGTATAGCACACACCTTTTCAGGACAAGCTTCCTCAGGTAGTGTGATACTGATTGGAAAAGAGCTCTTCCAAGATATCTAGGTGATTTGCATTGCTTTTGTGAAATAAAGTCCCCCCAGCATGCACTCAGGGAAACAGGCTTTCCACTCTAAGCAAATAAAGCAAACAGCAGGGTGGGCTCTGCCCAACCTGGCATCCAGATAGCAAGGTACGCTGGCACAAAACTGCTCTGAAGGCGCTTGGCAGTTTGTAG
Source organism: Pterocles gutturalis (assembly GCF_000699245.1). Lineage (NCBI taxonomy): Eukaryota > Metazoa > Chordata > Aves > Pterocliformes > Pteroclidae > Pterocles > Pterocles gutturalis. The sequence continues at coordinate 45,885 of NW_010120162.1, read as the reverse complement.
CACCCTTTTGAAGTGAATGGTGTATTTTGAGTTGAGCATGAACTACTTGAAGCCTGGTGTGCCAACAGAGGCAGTACTGCAGTGCAGCTGCAGATCAGCAATACCTGCTCTGGTGGGGAACAGGGGCCGGGCAGCTGTCTCTAGCCACGTGTGCGCACATCTCTACTGCTTTATCCCTACATCAACCTGGTGAAAACAGCCTTAGAGTACCCTCCCCATTTCTTTGTAATGGAAGGAAAATACTCACTAGCTTTTGTCCCGTGTGTGATTTCCTGTCTAGGTACAGGCAGTTCTAGCTGCTTCCCTCCAGAAGGAAAAATGGAAAGTTTTTGTCTTTTTGTTGTGTATGGCTGGGAAGTGGTCAGTTTTGTATAGATTATCTGAGTAATATGTTTATATTTTGAAATTACTTCCATAAGCAAGCGAGCTAGCTAGTTATTCAGGAGATGATGTGGCTTTTAGCACTAGTCTGTTAGGAAACCTATTAATGACTGTAAAGCACATCTGATTACAACTTTAATTTTTGGTGGATGTCATGCTGTATTTTCATATGCATATCACTTGTAGTTTAGATGCTAATTACAGTATAGATGCAACTGTTAGAAATCCGAAGCTACCAAGTATTTCAGTTTCTTAATTCTTCCAGTGCATTCCACCCTGCTGAAGCTGCACAAAAGCAGGCTTTCCTGTCATTTTCAGCTCTAACACAAACAATAGTAATTTCTCTGCTTCAACAGATGAAAAAAAATAATTATACTTTACTTGAATAAAATCATCTATTAACAAAAAGATTCTACAAAGCAGTGTGTCAAAAGAAATACCGATCTTTTATATTTTTCCCAGCTACTCAGATGTGTGAGGTGTCCTGAAGAGCCTGAAAGAACAAAAAGCATAGTTTTAGAGACTGGATTTCTTTTCCGATGTTAGTATTCTTTTAGGGAGAGAAATGACGCACTTATCCTCCTGTTGTTGAACTCAATGATGGAAATTTAGGAGTACTAATGATTGAAGCCTATATTTACTGCTTTCTAGTTGATTTGAGATCTTCTCCTTGAATAATTAAAGTAAATTATTTGCCTTTATAGTTGGACCATGAGAAACACTTCTGGATTTATTTGTAACTGGGATATGGACTTTCTCATCTACTGCTTTCTGGACACATGGTACATTCTTGTCTCAGTTTTCAGATAAATCAAGTAACAGCTACTTTGTAATTACTGTACTCTCCATGTGCTGAAGTTGTACTTTCAATATAAATTTAACTAGGGCTTTATATTCCCTAATTTGTAAAGTGAAGATTCATTTAGGCTATGAAAGCTTTGTGTGAAAAATGCTTACAGATAAATATATTATCATAAAACTTCGGTGGTTTTGCCCATTTCCTGGAACTAGGTACATAAAAACAGTTCTGGTACCAAATGATAAAATGTAGACTGCTTCTGAATACTGCATCTGACATGTAAAGTTAGACATTGTTCAGTGTTTCAGCTCACATTGTTGACCATGAATTGAGTGTGTGTCAGTTGTGTGAACTTCAGTATCTTCTCTGAAATTTCATTTATGGGCTCAGAAACTTTGTTTCAATGTCAGGAACCTTTTGCACTTGGAATTTCAGTTGATGGCTTGTGCTGTAAGTTCCTATACTACAGGGTCTAGTTTTCTGCCCTGATGACAAAAGCTACCTGCCATCAGATAAACTTAAAGGACACTCGGTTTCCTTCGAAACATAGAACTTGTCTATTATACTGTCATCCTGTTTAACATACAGTGCTGCTTCTTGCTTAGTACTGTCATGTATTGTAATGATTGTAAATAAAATGATTGTAAATAGTAAATCTGTCACTGTTTCTGCTCAGTGTGGTGTAATGTAGCACTGGAACATGGTAGGACTCTGTAAGAGTAGCAATGACAGCAGTTAAAATAAACTTTGTGTATCTTGTTCTTAAATTCCTTGTTTATGTATACAGGAGGAAGGCATTCACGAGACCAGTTACTGTATTTCTCTTCTGTTTAATGAGTAATGATGACTTAGGAAAGTGAATTAGTAGAAATACGAAGTGAAAGCGTACCAGATGGCTGGGGTGAGAGTCTGTCAGTCCTGGAACACGTCCAAGTGACTTGCACAGAGGTGTGAAAAATTATTAGCTAGTAGGGGTAAGGTTAGTTGTAGAAGACGGACTTCAGGAATCCCCAGTTACTGAGTGAAAAATGTGACTGGTGTCTGTTATTCCTTTATCTAAAAAAAAATAAGAGTTGTTCTGCTTTTAGTGTGTGGAAGGAAGTTAGAACTTGCCGTTATGCAGAGGCTTTCACGTGTGGCTTCTCGCAGAGCTGTCTGACTGGAGACACGTGTCCTGATGGAGTTATTGCAGCCGTTCAAATAAGAAAAGCCTTTGGCATGAGAAGCAGTGGCTTCTACTGCAGAAGGGAGATATGGACACGAAGGGCTTGTTTGTGACCTACCTTATGGAGGAACAGCACAGCCTCGCTATTAGTGAGGGCAGCATCTGAACCCTAATATGATGCTCCATTAGTACATGTGACTGCTTCATTAAACATGTTGGCATGACAGAATAAATGTGCCATCCCATAATGAAAGCTGCTATCCAGTGATGGACACAATGACAAAAGGTCAATTTCTGATGACTATGAAACAGTTTCATACCTGAACCTCCCTTTCAAGCAACTATTGGGCAAAATATGTGAGAATTCTGGTAGATTAATCTGGGTGTGCTCAAACCCACCAAGGTGTCTTGCTAATCATTTGATCATTCCATAAGATTTCCTAATTGCAGGTTGACAGAAAAAAGTGTTAAATGCGGTGGTTTTTATTGTATTAGCCACACAGCATACTGTTGCAGGTTGACAGAAAAAAGTGTTAAATGAGGTGGTTTTTATTGTATTAACCACACAGCATACTATAACCGGGAACACAAACTCTTACCTGCATTAACGCTGAATTATTTTGTTTTAAACTAGCCATTTGGGTTTAGAGTAGGAATATAAATTCTTATCAGATTAATTTAGACTTAGTGATTTCTACTCCTTGCCCTCCCCCTTTAGTTATCTGCACTTAAACTCTTTGATGTAAAGACTATGTATTTTGGTTTTTTAACAAACATCTTATACCTTCTTGTGTCTGTCTGGTATTAGCACTGAGTACTCTATGCCCGCAGCTGGAATCGTAGATTCTCTGTAGTAGGAATAGTAAATAAGCAGGCATGACAGCTGCTCTGCACTTGTAAAAATGTCTGTCTTAACATGAACTAGGTGAAAAAAATACTGTTCCAGAATAAGACTGTTATTTAAAAGAGTATTATATTGTATTACGCTTATTCCTGAATGAACCCATACTAATGCTGCATAAACAATCTAAATCACTTCTGTTTTGACAGGAAATATTTAAACTGCCTTTTTCTGACATACTTTTCATTTTATGTTCTTTCAGGAGAAAACTTAGTTGGTTCTCATCAGAGTATATCAAATAAAGCACTCATTCTGGTAAGAATATCTGATTATTTAACTTGTATTATAAAATGTAGTTCTCTGGAATCTGACACATTCAGCTGTTTTTTATTTTTCAGTAACTGCATTTAACAGTTCCATCTTCTTTTCAGCAGTGCTTTAATTTTTTTTTATTCCTTTGTTCCTGTCTCTGCTTTCTGAATATATTCTGTAACTTTGTGAACAATGCTGTAAATCCTTCTACAGTTGGTATTTCAGACAGTCACAAGCAGCATGTGGTATGTGAAATCCAGGAGTTCCAACGTGTACCTTTTTTTCGCCACTCGTGCTTCTATTCATTCTGTGAAGTTTTTGGCATCATTACTGCTGTCAAAATTGAGCATGTTGCCCCAGCAAGCCGAATATAATGAATTTGCAGTGGAAAAAGAAAGTGTTCAGGAGGCCCCTCACTAATTCTGCTGTGTTTTGCCATTTAGAGAATGTACGGGGATTTTTTCATTAATGTCCCACCCTTTCTCTTTTGAGGAGCATGCTGTGATACTAGCTCAGTGATCATTGCATCCGACTTTGAGTTTTTACTAATTATTTTATTAATTTTTAGCATGAGTTTGAAGGACTGTCTAATTATGTGTTTCTTTGCCCTCTGTGTTTTGGATAATAAACTTAATGTCCTGGTGTAGAATACTGTTATTGCACTTAGTCCTGATTCAGCAACAAATACTACTTCTGAATTATGCGAATGTGGAAATAGTGCTGCTCCATCAGGGTCTACCATTTTACTACTTATCTTGCTCTGTGGATCCAGAAGCTGCCTGACAAAGGAATTTTCTTTCTAACTTTGAGGTAAAATTAATAATAGATTACTATGCAACTGACCTGAGCTCTATTTGCCCATTTTTTCAGATTTGAAGGTTGTGCTTGTTGTCATTTTGATATGTTCTCTTTTCTTACTTCGATTTTAAATTCTAAAAATCCACTTTAAAGAAATCATGTGAATATATTCTTTAGAAAAAATACTAGTGATCCAACTATTTGAGTTATTTGTAGTAGAATAATCTACTTGAGTAGGAGAAACAACTGGTAGACGCACAAGATACCTCCACGCAACTGCTTTTGAGTGTGTAGCTTTCATTCTTAATTTAATTTCTCTTCTGTGACGCAAATAAATGATGGCTTCTTACACAGCACAGAACTGCCTGGCAGATGTACTTTGCTTGGTTTGACCTATTCTGATAATTTCTATTGCTCCACTCTCTATTTAACTGAGTTTGGAAAAAAAATCTTGCATTTTCTGACTCTTAGAATTACTTGGATGTGTTGGATACGTGGTTATAACAGTTCCTTCCCCCTGCCCTGTGAACTGTTAAAATTGAGGAGAGGAGGAAGCTACTGCTTCAAGTTCTTAAAAAGAACATAAAAGAATATATTCTGGATCAGGTTCTGCAATAGTATGCATTTCTTCCTTTTGACTATTCTGTGTTTATAAATGAAGTGCTGAACTTTGGTATTTGATGGCCACTGGGGATCACAGAAGCCCGGACATAATAGCTACAAAGCAGTTGTTGAATTCTCCAGGAAGGGAACAATACTTAAATGCATAACTTAAAAGGTAGCTATGCTTACAGAGGTGAATTATCCCATCCTAAATACATGCCCTCATATTTCAATGTAAAACATTTAAGTGCATAGTGTGCAAACTCATTTCAGGTTTAAAAAACAACAACAAAAACGCCTCCCAAAACCAAACAAGAAAACTAAATCAAAACAACCCCCTGAAAATTATGTACCAGCACTTCAATACATTAGTAAATTGACTCTGAATTATAGAGAAGTTCAGAAAATGATAGTGGTTCTCTCACAATGCAAATATTTGTAAGAAATAGCATGTTACTAATAAATTGAAAGCACTGCAATTGAAATATGTGGAGAGGATTAACAGATACAATATGTGATGTCAAAACCCATTTTTGTATTTTCTGGATCTATAGAAATTTTTTTCATGTGTTCAGAAATAAAAAAAAAAAGAATGCTGACCCTAAGTGAGACCCAGTCATTTTAGCTGTTTAAGTTGGAGGGTCCAGCTTTTTCATCTTTTGTTTGCTAATGATAAAAGTTGTATTTCTTTTTAATTTGGCAGTCTAGGAGAAAGTATGTTCTTGTTGTTCAGTGAATGTGTGTGATGACTTGAGTCTCTGAACTCTATTTTTATGCCCACTTAATACAGTTAGAGAATTTATTCAGAAACCAAACCATTTCTAGTGTCATAACTGATACTGCAATATGTGGTCTGTAGTAAGAGCTGTTGTGCATGGGGATGACCTCCTGAAGTCCTTCCAATCTGAATTATTCTGTGGTTCTGTGATCCATATCAAAGTACAATTTTGTGGGCCTAACTTGTAATGAACAGTTTGCCATCAATCATACTAGACTGAACTATGCTCTCTGTAGTCCATGAAGGATTCAGCTCAATCCAGTGAGTGGATGCACTGCAATGCACAACATGGCATCTACCCCTGCCTCCTGAAATTTAGTAACTGGCAATAAAATCTCCTCTTTAAAGTTAGGTTTTGTGCCCAACTTGAAGGTTTGGAGAATTATATTTATGCACTTCAGAAAACTCTAAAACTTAATATTTTTCCTCTGTTTTCTGAAGCATAGTACAGAACTGAGTTGGCTTTATAGTTGGTATTAAGCATATCTGCCTGTGTTCAGGCTATTTGCAGGTCTGTCTGTAAGGTCTAATATCCATAAATCCTGGGGATGAGCAAAGAGAAGATTCAGATGGGTATGTAGGTACTCGCTAGCCCATCTTCCTTGCTGTCAGTTCTTTTTGTTTGTTTTGCCTTCTTTTAGGATCTCTGTATCCAAAATATCATCACCTTTCCTCATAACAGAAGTGGGGAAAGCATTTCTGTTTCCTTATTTGAAGTAGTTTGTAGAGGAACTCCTTGGTCATCTTGAATTTCTGAATTTGTGTGGAGGTTCAGATTGCACTTAGGTTAAACCAGTGTTTTTGCTCTTCAAATGAGCTTTTCTTACAGTTTAGTTCAGCAAAACCAGGTGTTTGTTACCTTTTTTCTCATAAAAAATAAGCAATCAAGGAAAGTATGTGTCGTCTTCTGCCCTGAGTACAGTTGTGACAGACTTTGTATCGACTCTTGTTCCAGTAAGTGTATGAATCTAATCCAGCAATAGGGATTCATCCTTGTTGTTAGTACTCCTACACCATCGTTCATCCAGTGATCTGCTACTGCAGACAATTAATTGACTAAGCTTCAAGACATCACACCTCTGTGAAATAAGTAACAAATACACAGGAGTCACTTCACACAGCACTGATGTGCAGGCACCTTTGGAATAAGAAATGGCAACAGTTCAGCTGCGTGCCCTCAGATCACGGGTGTCTCTAGCTGAAGCTTCATTTGTAATTCAGGGAGCAAAAAGTGTAATTACTATAACTGACATTTGTCCATTATTCTTAGGTCAGTAACACTCTTCTCCTAACAAAATGAACAGCAGAACAACAACAAAAAAACCCCAACAAAACAAAATCACCACCACCACCAAAAAAACCCAACCAAAACCCAACCCCAAACCAACCTGTATGAAACTTGTCATTTCAGACACCAAGTCTAGTCTCTAAAGCATCACCTGCGAAGTGGCTGATACACCTCTGCATTACTCGGGTATTGATCTGAAGCTTCTCCAACACTGACTGAAGTTGGCTGACAATATTTGACAAACTTCATCCCAAGACAGAGGATAAACTCAAATGTACAGGATATTTCAGATATATAAGTTGATATCAGCAGGTGACTCTTCATACCACTGTAATTTGGTATATATACCAAACCATTTGGTGTCAACAGGAAAGAGAATTGGAATTATTAATAGGATATGGAATGAGGAAGGACCTGTTTGTCCAGATGTTTGTTTAGATAGGTATGCTTAGCCTTCCACTACATGAAACAATTAATGATTTTGTGTTTATGGTCTTCGGCTGGGTGTTTTTCAGACTTGAAATAAATCAGCTTTAAATTACAAAGACTCAAAGGGCAGGATTAAAAAAAGATAGTTTTGACATTAGCTAATCTTTGTGTTTAAAATAAATAGTATTTTAAAACATCAGGATTGATGCAACTCCATTCAAATGAAATCAATTAATGAAATACCATTTCCAGGAAAGACCATTTTCTAAAAAGTCATCTTTTTTGCAGAGACAGGCTATCAATTTTACTGTTAAATTCAAGGGGTGTTAAACTGGACCAGAGTTAAGATCTTAAATCATATCCTGAAATGTCCAGTCACTGTGATTTTGTTGTCACTGGGCTAGCACAGAAGTACCTTGGCAAGGGACAAGTGTATTACAGAAGTGGGATACATGGCTTGCTTCTGCCCTGTCTGCATTTAGTAGGGGATGTAGTGATGTGTGTCCTGAAGCAGGATGTCTAACAGGAGATGTCCTTGGTTTCAGCCCCTGTAATGTAATTCCCTACTGCAAATGCGTGTGGGGTCAGCAGTAGAGTTTGGAAACTTTGTAGTTAGAAGCCAGGCTCATATTCCTCCTCTGAACACTGCTTTATCTCTCCAGAAAAAGCTGCTTCCAGCGGGATGTATCAATACAGACCTACTTGGTGTAGCCAAGTGTCTCACATGCTCACCGAAGTTGCGGGAAGGTTCAAGCAAGGGCTTGCACCAGTTCTCCCATGTCAGTGCCCCCACTGGTGTGGCTCACTGGTCTGATTCTCAAGTGTTTTCCTCTTGTTATTCATGAGCAATTTGCTGTTGAACCCCATTATGAGGGGATTTCCACGTGTTTACAAGAAAGTGAATTATATGTGTGATGGTCGTAAAGGTGTTAGGTGAGTGTTTCTCAAACGGCAGTGTGTAAAGCTCAAGTATTGTTTAGTACTTTGTCAGTTCTTTTAATTACACAGGAAAAAATTATTCCTTCCTCTCGGAAAAGCTGGCAGCAGCCCAGTTTCTGCAGGATAAGGCCGGAAGTAAAACATAGATGCAATAGTTGTCTGGTGCTCTTTATATGAGCCAAAAATTTCCCAGCTACCTTTGATTTTGGGTCTTACGCTTTTACCAGGTAGAAAAAGAGTAGCAGGTTGTAGTTCTGAAAATAATTCTGGTTCTACACTATTCAGTCAGGACCAGGTTTGCACTTGGAACTGTTTTAAGAAGAATTTTCCTAATAAAAGAAAATACTAATAATTTTAAAGGAATAATTAGAAGTGTGGGAAAAGGGGATATGGAGCAAGGAGCATTTGCTTTAATCCTCCAGAAATAATAATGAAGTGAAGAGCTAGTGCCATATACGCTTACAGTCCTGTCAGAGCTAGACAAAAGGGGGCCGCAGAAGATGTGATAATGGCGCAGAATGTATCGCATCCTCCCTGGTGAACGTGAACAATTGTCAGTTAGGTAGTGTTTGTTATCATTTCGGTTAGCTGTGGTCTTATTGAGCTATAACAAGTACAGCACGAAGGTTTCCCAATCCTGCAGCATGGGGCAGCAGCAGGGCTGTGAAATGTTGTGAAGCAGCGATGGTGCTGGCACTTGCCATGAGAAATAGCTTGTTTATGTAGCTGGTTCCCATATACATATTGGAATACTTTTATGATAATTCTTCCCCCCCCCTTGGCTTTTACTTTGGCTTAATGAAACTGGACAGCATTTTGTTAGAAGAAACCTTACTCTCCAGGACTGGGGTTGTTTTGATGTGGTGTATTTTTTTTTTCCTGCTTCCCTCTCCAGCTCTTATAAAACACTTTCTCTCCTTGTTTTTTCCACAAGATAAAATAATAATCTTCTTTGCAGCATCACAGAAAAATAACATCATGTACACAGAGAGTAACACTTGTCTTACTAAGCTCTTTATTTCTCCAAAAAACATTGATAATGCTTGTGGCCCTTCCTTAGGGGAGGGCAATATGAACCAAAGTGAAACAGTAGTGCAGTTTGTGTGTGGTGTGGACTTGACAAATAATTTGTAAAAATAAAATTAACCAGTTTGCATTATGCCAGTCATACTTCAGGCATCCCACTGAGTGGCATTAAGCCACTCCCAAAGCCATAGGAGGCAAGGCTGCTATTCTCAGACTCAAAAGTCGTGGAATTAAAAATTCCATCATTTGTGTTTAGGCTCTCAGGTGTCCAACACCTTAAGTGTAAGGCAGAGACTTTGGACCTTTCTCAAATTAAAAAAGGCTTGGTGGATCCTTCAAGGTAAAGGGATTTGAATTGTCTAGGAATTTTTATCTGAATCTTAGCTTGATAGTGGAACAGGGGATAGCTTGATAGGGGTTTTTTTTTTTTTTGTGAATTGCAGTGTAGGTGAAAAAGATTAGACTGACAGTTTGGGGATTGAACATTAGAGGTAGTGAAACTAATGTCCTTGTCCTTCTGATCCATAAATTTAAATTACAATAAAAACAACTGATGTTCAGAAAAAGCACTATTTTCTCAGGTAAATTTTGAAATGAAAATCTTGGACAACATTTTTTCAGTGAAGTAACAAAAAATATTCTAAAGTTCTGGAAAGAAATAATTTAATGAGAAGTGATTTTTTTAATTTCAGTTTGGCATTTAAATACAAACAGTTGTTTTCAATGAATTTAAAGTTTAAATGTCACTTTGTTTTGGTTTGGCAGTTAAAAAAAAGAAACAAAATGACATTTCAATATGAAATAAAAATATCCTTTTGAATCAATGTTGATGTGAAAGGTCACTTTGTTTTCAAAGCCAAAAAATAAAATCCCTCTGGAACAGAATATTTCATAGTTAAGTAGGAATTAGTATTTTTTCAAAGTGTCTTATAAGAAAATGTAATTTATTTTATATGTATAAGCATCAGCTTTGATTGAGACTATTTGCATGTGAAATGTGTTGTCTGGCTGTACCAAACACAACCTTGTTAGAATTCTGTGTCTCTGCTGTCTTTGCAGTTTGAGCTTTATTAGAAATGTGGACATAGGGCTTCTACCTGACTGTGTCACTGGGCAGGCTGCTTCAGCTCTCCGTGCCTGTTACATGATGATGTGATGCCACTCGTGTGTGTACCCTTCCATCTTTCCTGAATCCAAGTTCCCTGTGTGGATGCCAGAACTCCAAGTTGCAGAAGGGCTGGTGTTACCTGTGCAGCTAGAAGGGTCCTTCCCTATCATACAATGGTTGGACGTGGTGTGGAGAGAGATTGGGATCCCTTTTCTCCTAATCTCACTCCTGTAGTAAATTCACATCTGCGTGTACAGGGCTTCATCCCTCAGCTAGGGGATGTACAAATAAAGTTAAGACTATACTCAGCTGTGGAAGAGTTTAAAAATATTGGCTTGCTCACTCTATTTCTTTTCCTTGCTTCCTTGCCAAAATAAGTCTTGCACCTTGTTTTGCAGTATACTCTTGCTTGTACTACAGAAACGTTTGCCATTTTTCTCTGCTTTTACAAGTAATTACCAAAGATGCAATTTTGTGCTTAATGAGAAGCTGAGCACTGAACCTTGACAAAAAAAAACCACCCTTCCACTCTCCAAATATTAATTAATCTTTCAAGTTAAAGTATTTTAACCAAAGTATTCAATGTTAAACACCCTGGATCAAAATGTGTCCCGTTTTCCAATGGTCAGATTATCTGTTTTCTTTGAGGAGTCGCACAGAGCACAGTAAAAAGAAGCAAGTAAGCCCAAGCAGGGATTGCAAGGTGTTCTTGTTTGGTTGGTTTTGTGTAAACCTTTTTACTATCTACAGTGTCCAGTAGTCTTTCATGTTAAGGTGCTACTAGTCTAGCATGAGCTGGAGACTGACCAGCTTTTCCCCAGCTATCTGTCACGTGGAACTATTTCCCTGTGTTCTGTTAGTTTCACACCAGGCCAGGGCTGGCCATCTGATGGTGCACCACCGCAGCAGGAACCTCCAGCTTGCTCAGCCCCCGCTCTGCAATTGGGACTGACCTTGGTGGTAGAGCAGGTTGCTCAGGGCCTTGGTCCCTTGTGTTTTGAATATCCCCAAGAAAAGGGATAGCTTCCGTACCTCCTAGTCTCTGATGATGCAAATATAAACAGGCCATAGAGCAGGAAGCAAGTTGCAACCTCCACTGTTGCATTTATAGTTAACTAAAAGGGATGTTTAGTGGAAACTTTTCCAGTTGATTTTTTATCAGTCGGGTCAATAAAAGAAGACAAATGGCTGTACTTCTCCACAATTTGCACTTCAAAAGAGAGAAAAGAAGTATTTCAGCTAAGTTCATAGGTTTCTCATTCAAGGTCTTCTGATATCTCTAGGAGCTTTTGGGTGCTTTTTAGTGTTCATTGGTTGTCATTGAACTTGAGCAGTAGGTCTATGAAACCAGTACCTTAAAACATTAGAAGAAAAAATAGGTGTAGATAAATTGGGTGATATGCTGCATTCATATGGTGAATTTCTCAGAGGAAATGACACAGGGACAAGCGAGTGCTTCCAGATTGGCACCTTTGCCAGTAAGCAGGGATGTAAATGCGAGATACAGGAGAAATGAACTTGACACACTTGGTCTGTCTTTAGCTAGATTACTAATGTTAGTCTCCAACACTGCAAAAAACCCCTATATATAGGGAACATTTGTTTCAACAGAAAAACAGAGACAAAAGAAATTTTCAAGTGTGCTCACCCACCCTGTTCAGATGAATAGCAGCTTCTGCTGCTGACTGCAGTGGCTATATCCACCAGAGCAGGGGAAATCACTTCTCTGAAATACATGCTTAATATAGAGCGGTAGGAGCTTACCAAGAAGCTTTGCTATACAGCAAGGAAAGCTCAGTAAAAAGTGTGCAAGTTTTCATGGGTACAGAAAATATATCTGGTTTGGATACTATGGGATTTGGCTAGTGAACCCTTTTACACATACTGAATGTTCTCTCATTGTCCAGTTTACATGAGTGCTTCTGAGAATGAAGGATTTTTTTTTTTTCCACTTTACTAAGTTGAAGGCAATGCTATTAGCAATGTCAGCAACTGGGGTAGTGAGATGTGATTACAGCATGGAACAATTCTTCAATGATGTGCTTGTTTTGCAAAGCTAGAAACATACAGTGGGCCAATATAGTTGCACAGTAAGTTGTTTTCTACTTCTTTTTTCAGCTTTACGTGCAACAGTACAACTCAGTGGGATTTTTTATACACTGTGAGTAATGTGGGATCCTGTGCCCTTAGGTAGGCACATTTCAGTTTACTTTCAACAACCTTATTCCAAGAGTCACTTGTAAACAAGATAATCTGAACACATACTATTAGTATTTCATAGCTGGATAACAACAATACACTGAACATGGTATCCCTAGGTTTCCAAATATGTAGAATGAAATAAATGTGATATACTTTCCCTATAATTTTCCTGTTAAGAAGGAAAACAAACCATAAGATTCAAATAGACAGGAAGAGATATTAGTAAGATCTTTGAGGAGTTCTACTTATCTGCTGGGAGCTCCAAGCTATAAATAAGTCAAACAAACAAAAAAATATATTCAACTTGTCAGCCTCTGGGCAAAGCTGCCTTCAATTGCTACATCCCTGTAGGTAGTAACACTAAGAAGTGTTAGTAAAAACACAAAAGTGAAAATATTTTAGAATTTGTTTTTCTTTTCTTTCCCTTTTATTCACACCTAAATTCTGCATTCGTTTTGTAGCTCTGTTTGAACAAGACAGAGGGTGGATATTGATGGAAAATGTAATATACTGTGTGTGTATATGTAAGGACATGGAACATATATGTATGCTTTTGCTAGGGAACCTCTTAGATACTAACATGTGCTCAAATAGGGAAAACACTTGTTCAATTTCTTTTTTTGTTTCTTGATACCTTCTTGAATCTGGGTATATGTATAAAGATTCTTTGTGAAGATCATAGAAAAAATTACAGTATCTTGCTTATAAATCTATTTTATTGGCTATTACATTTTACTCTAATAGATTCTCTTGGTGCTATCTAATCTTAGAACTGGACCATGCAGCGATATCTCTATGAATTATTAATTCCTAAAAGGGTCATATCACAGAATATTTTCAATGGGATGGTTAGAAAATGAAAGTGCAGCACTGGGCAGAAAAGTGACTGCCTAAATGGGAGAAAAACCCTTACCTAGCATAAAAACTACATTGTGTTGTGTTATATTTGCCTTTTACAGGAGTTGTGTGTGTGTGTGTGTTCTTCCCTCAAAGGCTTGGTTTTCTCCTTTTTTTTTTCTTCTTTCAGCTTCACTGTGTTGCAGGATCCAAGTGTGCTTTCTATTTTGGTCTGTATTGTCAGCTGAATTCTAATCAAAAAGTGATAGTCAAGTCAAAACTGGAAGATGGTGGGGTTTTTGTAGTGCTTGGGTCTAATATCCCAAATAGGAATACTTTTATTAAGAAAAAAATGCTAATGAGTTGTTATGAAACAATCTGTAGTTTCATACAGGATCTGTTCTGTCCAGTGGAACTCAGCCTTCAGTAATGAGAAGCAGATGGACTGCTGCCTTCTAGAGCAGCTCAACAGCATTCTTTCAAATGACTACAGGAAAGGGATGTGCTATTGAACTTGCTTTACTGCTAATGTGTGCTACAGAATATGGTGTTTGCATTAGCAGTCAGGGGCTGCCCGTGTTCTTCAGCCAGGGAGTTATATTTGAATAGCTTTCCATGGTAGAGTAAGATAACTCAGTAAGTGTACTGAAATGAATGGGAAGTACTCACATGAAGCCGTGCTCCAGTTCTTGGGAAGAAGCTGTAGTGGCAGTCGGCTGCAGAGATGGATTTGCATCTTTAACTGCCAAGGCTTTTTTGGAAGTGAACAGGTGATCATAGCTTCAAATTGATGAGGTCATATTCTGTGTTGTATTTAAACCACTGACTGCACTCAGGTGAAAAATTTGTTTGTGGCTTCCCCGTGGTTGTTTACATCCTGTCTAATGAGAGCCTCCTGAAGGGTGTATGCTTTGGGTGTGTTATGTCTATATTAGCTACAATTGTTTCAAGAGTTAATTTATTATTGATTAAGAGGAGATTATCATGAAAGCATATTTCATTTTATCTCTTAGTGTGATCCATAAATTTAGGGCCATGGTGCAGAGACCGTAAAGCAAGTTCAAAAATGTTCATATATTTCAGTGGCTTTGCTTGACTCATGGAAGATAGAAAAAGGTCTTTGGTGTGATGCATGGTTGTGCATTTGTGATACATGGCCATATGTTTCTAATGGATGCTGTGTGTGTCTTTCAGCACAAACAAAATGGTGTGTTGGGTTACAGTTGTATTTGTTAAGCATGTTTTCCTTATTGCCTGTTACTCTTTGAGCACTTAGTAGGTTTTGCATGTTTATAGTACTGATGATGCCTCACAGCAAGGCAGAAGCTCTAAACCCAGCTGCTTCTTTTATTGAGGGGAAGAGCACTTCTCTTTCTTCACCTGATTTTTCCAGTCCTACACATTCTAGTGAAAGGCCTTTCTGGAGACAAATATGCCAAAAAACGAACTCATCTTTTTTTGGTAGATCCATTATCAGTATTTTCCAATACACTGTTTCTAGAGCTATTGTTTTCTTGCAATTAGAAGTTGTGTTGGAGTCAACGAGAACATTGGTGTGATGTGCAGTAAAGAACAGACCGCTGCACTGTACAGCCCGGCAGCTGTGTGCTGCAGTGTCGAGATCGCCTCAAGCCGGGCCAGCTTGTGCCTCGTGAAAGCAGACAGGAATGCAGGCAGGATCCTGGGTCCCCACAACGTCCTGCAGAGATCCCCACAGCAATTTAAGTTTTGCATTTCATATGTACTTAGGCATGAGACTACTCTTCACTTGTTGGTTTCAACCAAAGTTGAGTGCTTAAACATCATTTTATGGTGTGTGCGTTAATGAGTTTTGGTTGAATTTGTTTCTGTATTTTGCCGAATTCTTCTTTTCGCAGTGTGTGGAAACCTGATAAGTTTCCAAGAAGTTACAAAACTGACAGGTAAGAGGGACTATTGAACACTTGTTATATGTAGTGAAGAGACTACTACTAAATTAAACCACTAAATATCTGAGTTATGTGGTAACACACCTGGATTATTAGGTTTGTGCAAGTTTTTCTTAATGAGCATCTGTTTTTGGTGGGGAAAATTTTTTTGCCTGAACTCTGTTCGTCTACCTTATTTTTAAAACTTTTCAGTATACTCATGTCCACTCTGGACGTTAACTCCTTCCAAAGGAAAACCACAATGTGAGACAACAGTCAGTGGCTGCAAAGCCCCTTGAACTTTGTCTTACATGCAGATTGTCTACATTCAATGTGGATTAGTACGATATTTTAGTCACACAAACAGATGGAAGATGAGTTACCTTTTTGGTCACCTCTGAAGGCTAATGTTTGATGCTGACAAACAGAGGTAGGTTAGGGCTTTGATGTAAATTCACAAACAGATCTGCAGCTTCCCACCTTGACCTGCAATGATAACAAGCAGATGTTTTATGCTTAATGGTTGCTTGTCAAGAGTATTGACACAGGTTTAGGTAATATATTTACACTGGCAAAAATAATAAACATGATTAAAAACCTCATACAGAGAGTCTTCTCCATGCCGAGTGAGTTCATGTTGAAGCTTTATTGACATTTTGACCTTGAACATAAAAGAAAATGGTCCTCTCTGACATTTCATTTACTTCTGACACTTTATTAGCTTGAGGGAATCTGGCACAGAAACATTTAGACATAATTAATTTGCATTGATGACATCAGTCAACCTCTATTTAACTAATATAATCAAGGGCTGTAATCTTTTTCCAAAAATGATAAAAGATGTAGTACTCCGCATCCAATGACAAAAGGAAGGAAAAAGAAAAAAACAGTGGATGTTAGAGCAGAAAGTTCCCCTGCGTTACATGGAGATGCAAAATAAAGCGCCTGGACAGAGTGGGCACTATTTTGTATTTGTATCTGCTGTCTGATACCTACAGTGGTAGGCACAACATAACATGTTTAACAACAGCAGTCTGCTTCCATGTTTGTGTGTGGTGCTCATGAAGAATTGGGGGAAAGTCATAATTTCTTGTTTTGTTTTTATTTTTTTTCTTTGGGGAGGGGGGTGATTACTAAGTGCTGACTGAAACTTGTCTAATTTGAAATGAGCTCTTTTAGATGAGGGGAAAAAGGCATATTCAAGCAATTTAATGACTGCAGAAATGCTCTTCTTATGATATCTCTGTTCTATCCACTACTATAAATTCTCTGCTGTTAGCATGTGGAGAATATGCAATTTTTAACCTTTCTGTAAATAAAAAGAATAGTTGTGCTACCAATACAACGTTAGTGGATAGAGAGATCCAGGGAACAGGAGGAGGGTAAACAAATGTGACTTCAAGCAATACGACATGTCTACAATATGGGCTAAGCAGAGGTCTGCATGAGCATTGTGATGAGCATCTGTGAAGCTAACAGCTCTGTTTGGGAGAAACCCATTTTCTTGTTGTAGGGTCAGAAGTGTGGTAAGTCAAATCTCCAATGGTAACATTGATCTTTATCTTGTTGCAGTAGTTGTGTTAGTTGCTCCTTAAAGAGGCAAAATACTGTCAATAGAAGATACCCTGAAATGCACCTGCGATTGTCTGGATGTCTTACACAGCGTAAAAGGCAACGGCTATCTTTTGAAAGGATCTTTTGATATGGTATCACGTTAAAGGATTCTTCAAAAAACTGCTTTTCTGTGTTGTTTTTTTTTTTGTCTGAAAAGATCTTGAGTACACAACTTAAGGCAGAGGATGGAGTGCTTTAAAAGACTGGGTATCTTCTTTAGAGACTTTATAAATACTGTTGAGATTGGAAAGTATTACCTTAAAAACCTACTCCATGCAGTTCATGGTCAAAGTAAGTTTTGGGTTTTTTGGTGTGGTTTTGTTTTTTTTTTTGAAAAATACTTGTCTGTAACTGCAAGTAAATACAGAAAGTTATTAATTCTCCCTAGTTCAGAGATGTAAATGAGACATAGTAAGTCAGCACAAAATAACAACCAGAGACAGGAAAAGCCAGAACACCAGTTCTTTGTTGACAAATACCAAACATAGAAACAACAGAAGAACTTCTACGTTTCCTTTATCATATTTGTGTTGGAAATACACAGTTGTATGGAAAAAAACCAGCTCAGTAACACAGATAACGAGCACGCGGTTTGATAGAAGCAAAAGAAAGGATTTCACAGGTAAAACAGTTCAGATTCAGTTGTTAACCTTGTTTTCTCTGATAAAACTAATTTTAAAATTTCCTTTGGAAACACATTGTCAAATTCTAGAATATCTTTTGTCTAGAAAGAAATGGTATAGTAATATGAACCTTAAAGTAATTGAATGGAATTGATCATAGTGGATCTCTGATCCTGCTGTCACTAATATGTAATTTGTTCCTCCCCGTGGATTGAGAAGTCAGGGTGATATCAGATCCCTCCTGCTTCTTCAGTGTAATTACATTATCACTGATCATATTTAGCTCTCTGGCTTGCTTCACTTTGATCTCCCCTTCCTCAGTCTCTTCCTCTTACCCAGCTCTTTTTGTTTACGTGCCATGTTTTTATCAATGTAATATTTTGCGTTGACTCCTTGTCATTGTTCAGATTCTTGTATTTTTGTATACTTAATGACTGTTTAATTTAGCGTACTGTTTATATAAATGGGTGAACTGATTATTTCTTTGTCGGGAGTGCCATATCTAACACATTAAGTTTAAAACCAGGGGCTGTTGAAGCTGATAGAAATCTGGATCTAACAATTTTTTTTCCTAATAATTTATTTCATTTAGAGAGAGGTCATTTGTTTATGTAATTTATCTCCCTCTTTTTTTCTACACGTGCGTAGCCTAGTTTCCCATCTTCGTCAGCAACAATTTTTCACCTATATGCTTGCTATCTGGGTAGCATATACTTGAAGCATGTGATGATTCTGTCACAATTTGGGGAAAGAGATAAAACAAGGAGTTAATGTATCACTGCAGCTAACTAAGTGGTGGAGCTCTTCTGCAGAGCAGGTTGAACTCCTTTGTGTTCCAGTATTCATAACCCTCTGCTTGGTAAGCATTTTGAAGTTATACCATCACTTATCCATTATAGTAGCAAGGAAACTGTTTAGTTATTTGCAGCAGAGAAACAAAAGGAGGAAGCATAACCTCTAGCTGATGCAATAAATGAATCATTTATACAAGGCAGTATAAATACTTAGCTGTTTCCATTCCTGTTTCTCTTACTGAATTATTTTCCCTCATTTTCTGTCTGTTTCTGAATGCTGTTCATATTAAAGGGAAAAAGGTCTCTATCTCCCAACTTTATTTCCTTATTGTTATTCATTGGTCCAGAGAAGCCAAGATGGGCATCTCAGTTTATTTAATCAGTAGCTCTCTGCAAGGGAGGTTAGGAATCATCTCTGTGTATCAGAACTGATATGTAGCAGTGCCTGTCAGAAGAGATTAGTAGGTCCATGTCGAGGTGGAAGCAGCAGGGTAGAATGAAACCTGAAGCTGGGTTAAGTAATTGGGTTCTTGTTCAATAAAAGTGCTTGTTTGTGTGTTGTAATGAAAGAGCTTTGGTGCAATGAATGTCTGAATCCAAATATCCTCTGGATTTTCTGATGGATAAAGCGATAAGGGTGAAAAGGATTTAATTTAGGACTATTGAAAAACTTTAAAGAGATTAGAGAAATTCGTAAAAGTACTCTTTCTTATCGTGGTGGCTTTTGTGGTTTACCAGAACCAGACTGGGTGAGGAGAGGGACCCAAGGAGTTCAGGCTTTTGATTTGGGGTGGGGGTGGTCTGGAGATGCTGTTGCTATTAACTTCCCATTTGAGGTGCAAGTGTAGAAAAGATAATGAAGAAATTTTTGGCTTTTTGTTCTCTTATCTGGACTTGGGAGGATGACTCTACTATTTTTTGGACTAATTCAAAGTCTATAATGCTAGCAATTTTTGTTTGAACACTTGGAAGCAAATAAAAAAATTTTTACATTAAGAATTTATTCTAAGGGTAGGTTACACCCTGAGATCTACAATATCTCCACTGACCACATCTCTTAAAGCTAATACCCTGTTTTTTATGATATTCTGTTTAGATGTGGTAGCTTTTCCTGACTGCAAAATTATGTTCCCATGAAACTTTAAATTCGCTGGCTTCGTTAGATGTGTTTATATAGAAAAAATAACAAGCTTGTAAGAAAGGCACAGTGAGGAAAAGGATAATGTAATCTTGCCAGCCTTTGAGACAGCACTTGTAATGTTATCTCTCTAAATCTTTCCTCTGTGTCTGAATAAAACAATATCTAGCTTGGAGCTAAGTTTTTTCTCAAGCACTATTGTTTATAAGGGTTAATTGTCTTTTATTAGTAAGTTAGCTTCAATGAAGATATGAAACTTCTTGAAAAGTCTGTTTGTTTTTTTTTTTATAGTTGGTTTAATATACTTATTTAGCCACAGATTCAGAAGAGTTAAAGGTAGACTAAGATCACAATTTTCTAGAACCAAAATGTTTCCTTGAGGCATCAGCCCCTGGGAAACTCTGATTCTGTATGCACACATGCATGCGCACATGTGAGGAAAAAACCCACGTGCTTGAAGGAATCTCAAAAGTGTGAAGCATATTCCTTGATTTGTTTATAGTAATGCTTGTTTTATAGCGTTTTTAACCTCAGGCATTCTGATGTTGCTCACACCTCTTGTGTATGGCATCCTCTTTTTCTTTCCTTTCATCCTTGAGATTACAGGATGAATTAGGGACACTTTTCTGTGGCTTTTGCTACTACAAAAATGGTAGAATCCCAGAAATAAACATCTTGCATGCTTACTTGTTCTAAGGTTTCCTGTAGCAAACACTTACAGAATTGTATTCTAACAGTGCAATGGATGGGAGAGTTGGCAACCTGTGGCAGCTCAGATTATAAATCTGAAATGCTCAGAGAAACCTTTCCTTGTAACATGGAGTTTTTCCATATGGCCTTGCTCTGTAGGCATCTTTAGTGGGGATAAGATTTTACTTCTAGTTAAAAACACACAAAACAACAAACTATTCTTTTCAAACTGGGACTGGGGAATATCTTGCAAAAGATAACATATCCTGTCCTGGTTGTGGTTACCATATTCGATCTAAGTGTTTGTACACAAGGTCATTGTAATGGGATAGTCAAGGATTTAATTCAGTTTGGAATGTAGATAAGTTCTTAAACGTTTGCAGTTTCTGCAGATGATAAAATCTTCTGATAAGGTCTTAATATCTGAAATTGTGATTTTTTTTTTTTCCTGAATCAAGCTTTGTCTAAATTTCTCTTTTTTTCCATTTCTGTGAAAGCATAATAGTAGCCAGAAGTAGTAGTCTCAGAGTTAGAAATTTTTCTTGGGCTTGCGAGGTCAGGGGATGGTTCCATAGCTCATTATTTTCCTCTGATACTGAGACTAAGCACTTGACTTTAGGAAGTGGTGCCTTAGCTTGCATGTATAAAAGCAGATTTTCAATATTTATTTCCCCCCTACTAACATGGAACTCTCTACTTGTCATCTGATAAGCTTGAGTCCAATGATCGGATTGCCTGTGCTGCAGGAGACAATATAATTAATGTGCCTTTATAGAAGAGGTGAAAATATCCCCCGTCTCATGACAAGGCTGTTTTCTCCCAGCCTGGCAGTTAGGACTGTCGGTGGGCTTTTCCCGATGATAGCTGACAGTGTAGGCAAAGCCTTACCCTTCCAGCTGTATAGGCACAGGGGTGCTCCCTGTCTGAAGGGTGCTCGTTTTGTCACTCGGGGGCAGGGGCTGTCGCTGGTAGCCATGAAAGAAACGAGGTGTCATCAGCAACAGTCTGGCTAATGGAGCAGCTCCAGAAGGGATTTGTGACCCCAAAGGAGGGGAAAAGCAATTGACTCATCTCCCTTGACATGCTCTTAAGAGGCACCTTGTATCTGCTTGCTTAAACCTTCGTCGCCTTTTCAGCTTATACCCGCCAAAGTCTGTTCACCGCTGCTCTGGGCAGAGAATATCAGATGACTGCCCAAGCCTCGAAGGGACAGTGTCTGTCTTGCAGTAACCAGCATTGTGGAATGTCTTCTTACCGTATTTTGACAGTGAATACTGGTGGCTTATAGAAGTAGCTTGTGTACTTGATAAATGTCAGCTCTCACAACAGCATTTGCATTAATATTCTACTGATATATTGTAGTGGGATAGGCAGATCAGATACTGGTAACACAGTTTTCCCAAGACATGCTACTTAGGAAGAATAACCCTGATCTCTGCATTCCCTGATGAATTCAAATTATTAAAACAAAGCAATCTGAGGAAAAGCAGAGCCAAGTTTGGGGTCTAAGCTTGTATTTTTCAAAGGGAGCAGTGACTAGCTGATCAAAATATATTCAGGTACAAAAGTGTACGCATTCCCTCATGTGCATTTTTGTACATTGAGAATAAAGTTGTTTCAGGGAGAGAATTATTTGTTGATTTCATTAGCAGTATATGTTCTAAGCTTTCGTTCATTTGAACATTGCAAAACTACTTGAGAAATAACCAGTTTTTGTTGAGTCAGCTATTACAGAGAAAGAAATGCATTTCTCCGTACTCTATTTCCAGAGATAACAAAGTGTATTATTGCAAATATTGCTTATGTATATATTGCTTGTAAAAAAAAAAAAAATAAAATAAAATACCTGCTTCAGTTTCATGAAAAGCTACCTCTGAGAAAGAATTTTACTTTATTCTGAAAACAGGATCATTTGCCCTGCATCAGTTTCTGTGTTTGTAAGTCTGACTTTTTTAGTGATAAGAGATCTCCCATGACCTGAAAACCACCCAAACTGGCTCTCAATATGCCACCTTAATAATACTTTTGAGGGATTTAACCTACATTTGAGTTTGTCAAAATATCACCCAAGGTAAATTCAATGTAGTTTCTTCTTTTGGGTGAAAGATTTCACAGGTAGCTAGTGCCAGTCTGAAATCCCCACTCAGCCCAATGACTGCAGACCTTTCCCGTGAAGAGAAGCACAGTACTCCTGTTTGTGTCCCTGTGTTCTCTTCCCCATCCCATGGGAATGGTACTTAGCCGTCTAAGTGCTGTCAGTTGGATTACTGTAGAAAAGGAAAGTCAATACTTGTGACGGGAGATGTAGGCCTATTTTGTTCCATGGAATTAAATTTTATTCTAAGACCTGGCTATTTCTGTCCTGCATTTTTTTTTTAATGCAGCAAACTGTTATCAAGTTCTGTAGTATGTTTTTTCTTACCAGAATGTATGGCCTATATTAAAAGCAGGCAAGCTGGTTTTTAGCTGGCTAACTCTATACATTATTGTTATTTCTAATGTCATAAAAGGGTAAAGTGGGTTTACACATCTAACGAGAAGGATTTTGTCTCTTAAAACTGACATTACTGAGCAACTTCATAAGGATGGTGCTGATTTACACCGGCTCTTGTTCTGAACCACAATATGCTGCCTGGGGTGGTTAAGCACAGACTGTGTTCAGCAACCTGTCTTTGTAATGAAAATGATACTAAGACAGAATTCTGAATACTAGGAAAAGAAAGTAACCTTTAATTGATGTTAAGCTCAATATTTTCCCTGTGCCAAATTCAGTGTCAGCTGTTTAAAAAATACAAATAGGAAAATACCACAGAAAGTAGTCCCCTTCTAATACCTGTTCTGCACAACTGTGTAAAACTTGCTTTGCTCCTTTCCACCACAAATTCCTACAGTGTTTTACGCCTTTAAACCACTGTTTCACCAGTGGGATAAGCTATTTTCAGCTTTCTCAGCTTCAATCTCAAATGCTATTAATATTATCAGCTAAGCAATGACTCCAAAATCTGTCCTTTTCTGGTGGAAAATATGGATGCTTCAGATAGCTATAAATAATGACCTTTCCTGGGAAAGAAATATTTCCTACAAAGTGAACAAGCAAATGAGAAATCGCTCTTGTTCTTTTCCTATGCACTTTTTGGAGGAGGAAAAAAAAAAGGTTTTAATAACTAAGTATCATACAGAAGAGGAGAGAGTCACCTGCAGTAGCTCTCCAGGTACCATAAATCATTTGTCAGAGATGTAGCTAAGAGACATTTGAATGTTCATAATTACAGAAGGTCTGATAACAAAATGGTAGGGGGAAAAAAAAAGCCTGTAGTACCAGCATGCAACAGAAACAGAGCTGCCATTTTCTTTTTTTGGAGGAATAAGTACTGTAAAAAAGCTTTTTCATGATATGTTTATCGACACCTCTGTTATTTAGGGATAAATAATTGATGCAATTTGTACTTGTGTGAAGTTAGTCTTACAGAAGAATAGTTCTGCTCTCTTCTCTTCCCTTTTTCTTCATTGCACTGCTCAATCATCCAACTCATAGTCTTTCTTGCTCTGGAAGTGTCAAGTGAGATGAAAAGAGAAATAAAACCATAATCAGGACAAGGTTGAGGAAAAAAAAAAAGAAAATTCCAGTTAGGGAGAAGAGAACGAGGTATCATACAAGCACTGAAATCAAAGAAATAGTGAATTGAGAGATGTACATCTGGTGCCAGAATGCTTGACACAGGAATCTGTGATGTGGAATTTACAGAAAGGCACAATTTATATAATGTAATAGCCGAGCATGCAGTTGTGTGCGCTCAGGTGAATAACTGGGATTCCACAAATCATGTGTCAGGAGCCCTGCATGGCAGATAACGGAAAACAGAAGATAGATGAATAGTCTGGTAATGAGAGAACTTGTATTTATAAGGAGCATATGAAACAATTTTGACTTTATTTTTCACTAAAAATTGGCGTGTGCAAACGTTTTTTTAAGCTTTTCTTTGTAAGAGAAAAACTGTATAGGAGAAAACTAGTTGAGTGAAGTTAAAAATACTTGTCATTTAATATGGGTAAAATTCAGAACATAGGGAAGAAATGTTTCTTTCTATGTCTTAAATTTTCCTAATGCTTGAACAGATGACATCTGCAAGCTTTAAGGAAATGATGAAGCAATGGGTGCTGAGCATGTTTGTCAGTTCACTGGAAGAAGTTGTGTGTCATTGGCTTAGCTGGTTCAAGTAGGTAACTGTCTTGGTTTGTATAACCACCTAGCAAAATAAAGCTGCGGTAAGCTGAAAAAACACCTTTCTCTCGTTTAGGTATTGATTGAGAGAGCTATATTACTACATGGTACATTATAAAGCATATAACACCCCATTATTGAATAAAAATTGTAGTAGAATGGCTCTGGCACAGCTGAAACCTCAGCAGGGTTGTAGCATGGGTCACAGGGCCTCCAGCTTATACAAGTTTTAAAACTATGTGCAGTGTTTCTTACTGGTGATTCCTGGTGTCACATCTGTATATTCTTCAGGTATAGCAGAAGTCAGTTCCCTTCCATTCCTTTGGTGCCAATGCAAATATCAGCTGAATCTGTGGATAATTTATAAGGAGGAATTTCCAGTCTGAACTTCGGCTCTGTGTTTGATTTAATGCTGATTTTTTACCTTTTTTTTTTTGTCATGGGAGGGTGAGGGGAGGACTACTTTTCAGAGACAACCTGTTTGCTTCCTCTTTTTCTACAGTTGTAAAGGTAGCATAGAGAATACTACAGCCACGAATTTTTTTTCCAACTTACTTGACTCTTATTTTTTTACAGTCTTCTTTAATGAATTATTTTAATAATCTCTGTAAATTATTTTGTTTAGCTTCACTAAATCATGTGAAAAAGCACCAGTGGGGAAACTATAGAGCATAATGTGACTTCCTTTTTTCAGTAGTTCCACATTATATTCATAATGGATTTCACCTAACCGCCTTCTGTTCCTAGGACACACCACAAACAGTTTTTGTTATAACTACTTAATCTGATAGTATGAAAATGGCGAATAACGACCACAATGACAGAGTCAAAGGAAAAACAATCATGTGAAATAGGTCCTGCAGTCCTGGCCATATGATGACAGACCTACACAGCAAAGCAGTAACTTTCATGGTCAGAGTCCTGTGTGAAGGTTAGTGGAAACCTGCAGTACAGAAGAAGACTGAGTTACACTTGGTTCTGGTTTGTTAGCTTTCCTCATTTTTAGAGAGAAAAGAGGAGGAGATGAGACAGTAGGAGCAAAATAGGTATGATACAAGGTCCAAGAAAGCACAGTGATTTGAAAAGTCTGAGTGACATTGACCCAAATACAATCTTGCTAGTACTGTGCTGGATAGGAAAAAGAAAGGATTGATTTTTTTTTTTTAAAGCTGCTGCTGTATGATTTCTTAACTCTTGCGGTTTTGCTTTTGCTGTATTGATCGCTACTGATGCTTATCTCACAGAGTCTGCACGAAGTCTGTCCCAAACAGTTATCTATTCAGCCCTCAAGTCCACTGCACGCTTCCTCTGGTTGACCTCAGTTAACCCTTCTTACTTTGTCAAACATCAAATGCTAGCAAGAGAAGTCAGCCCTCCCCCTCTGGGATTATGGTTACGACTTCTGTGTACAAGACTCTGCTGTCTATGGAAACCTTTGCTAAGGATGGCACTGCTGTAGGCTGGACAGTTGAGGCACTTTGGATACAAGATGATATTCCTTTGCAAATACAAAGAATTAACTCCAGGCTTAGTCAAGGCAACTTCTCTTTTAGCTTCCCTTTGTATTTGCAGAAGGCTGTAGAGGAGCAGATTCTGACTCGTGGTCTTGTAAGTCTGGAATAGCTCTTCTGGGCATAATGTATTAATACCGGTATAAAACCAATATAAATGTAATCAGAATCTATTTCTCAAAGTACTAATTTTATAATGGGAAATCCATATCTTGTGACAGTTTTAAGATGAAAATATATTAAGTGATTTATTTAGCAGCTCTTTAAGGTTAGAAGTTTTTTTAAACATTCTTACTTGGAATGAGGGCTATAGGTCCCAATTAGTAATAAAAGCAGAGGGTAATTGGAGCAGACTATTTTTTTTTTAATATTTATAGTATTACAGGCATTGAGCTCAAGGTTATCATATTGAGCTGTAGTTCTCTGAATGTGAAATTTGGGGGTGGGGGGACCAGAAAGACCTAAATTACTATTCCTTTTTTTTCTGGTGTACCTGAAATAAGAAGTGTCTGACTCTACAGCTTGTTAATGCCATCTGGCATTCTGTAGTAGATATGGAAAATCAATGTGTGTAAATACATATAAGATGTTACAAACAAACGGCAGAAAGATATTTCACAGAGAGCTCATGCAATGTAGGGTTGAGAAAAGGGATGGCTGAGAAATCCAACAAGGTGCAATTGCATTGGCTTAAGTAAAGTGTATCACATCAAACTTCTTGTTTACACCCTTTGCTGAGATAAATCAGAATGCAAGAAAGAAAAATAAAAAGCTATTTTAAGATTTGATTTTTGAAATACCTGAATGAATTTGAGAGGCATTTTCAAAAATCCAGATGTCATCAGATTTGTTGACTTTACTACAATTTCCTCTTTACATATTATTCATATAACAAGAATTACTCTGAACCACTTTCTGTGCCTTTTTTCAAGCTACAATCCTCATACGAGCCTTCATGGAAATTCATGTAGATCTTCTCTCCTTATCTTCTCAGGAGGGTGCGTTTCTGCCTTGATGCTCACAATGTGTGAAACAACTGCAGGATTCTGATTAATGTTTAGGAATGCTTAAAGACACTTCTTGTTTTTTCAGTGTGGAAACTGTGGATGCTGTTTATCTGTACGGTGACTGCAGAGATATCAATGAATGAAAACTGAAATAGGTTTACTGAACTGTGTGGAGAAAGAGGCCTTCGGTGTGCAGTTTAGTTCCTGGCCTTCTATGGCATAAAAAGAGAAACACATTAATCAGTGCACCAGTCACTGCTATATGCACACGGGACAATATATTATTCATAACCATGGCTTGAAGATAACAAAACTGATCTCAGTTCCCATAGAGGCAGGCCTTCATAACGTCCTCTGATCGTATAGAAATGACATTTGATTAGCACTCACAGATAGAATCATTTTTATGTAAAGTTTATGCTGCAATAGGAAACTGCTCAGTTGCCCTTTTTTGAGATAAGGCTAAAAATAAATTTCCTTTAAGGAGTTGGACTTTCAATGTGAAGAAAAGAGTGGTTTTAGATTTTTCACACAGTGCAAATGCTATTTGATGCTTTCAGACAGATTTCATGGTACTCTTGCTACCAAAGTTAACATTACTGAGTGTGTCTCTGTAGCATTAAAATGATTGGGACCAAATTATCTTCTGTTGTGGCAGCCAGCTGTCTACTGTGAAGTTGGACCAGTAGAACTGGGGTAATTTTGTTGATTCTAAGGCTTCCTCTGCTTCCAAACATCATCCATGTTCAATAAGCAGCAATTTACCAGCAAAACTGCTGTTATTCCGAATTGTGTGACACTATTTATCTTAATTTCTTTAAGGAGTTATACACAGTTCCTTTATATGCAAGAGAGATGTGAGGAGACAGAGATTTAAAAAAAAAACAAGTATTTCTTGCACAGAAAACATAAATGTGAACTTCTAGAGAACTGATTTCATTAAGCATTTGTAATGCTTAAGCTGTTGAGTTGCATGCATTCCAGAGTCATAAATTGGCTGAAGGTTGTATAACGCCACTGTTAAAGTAAATTATCCCTTCTCTTAGCCTTCAGAGATTTAGCTTGAATGATTCTGGATTGTCCCAGTTTTCAGAAATGTGTCACCTAGAGCCATAAAATTCCATTGAAGTTTGTCTGAATGCTTACTTGCCTGAAAGTGTTAATAATTAGCATTTTATTGAAACAGTGATAGAAAAAGAACTTAAAGCATTATTTCAAATATGCATTTTTATGGTAGTGTCAAACTGCATGAAGTTTTTTTTTTAATATTTGCTTTCAGATTTTTAATTTAGAGATGACCTTTCAGCAAATAAGCATTTGTCAGTGAAAAATGATGTCACTGAAGTATGTTCCCCTTTCCAGTGCTAGCTGAACTACATATATAGAGTGAGTGTGAGCAAAGTGTAAAATGAATAAAGGAAGTTGATTGTTTTGTAATATTTCTCCCTTTCTGCAGCAAGTCATAATAACTTGTTCTGGCTT